>NW_028139566.1:0-62554 GCF_965202585.1 Thalia democratica
TGCCCAGTTTAACTGTTTTTTTAGATTTGTTGTCATTATTCTATTTTTCATTTAATATTTACAGATTAGTTTTCTATGTGTTCAATACATAAACATTAAACAAATTATTTTAAATTTGTGATAAATTGTAACACAGAGAACTGTATTTTTTAAAAGGTAGCAATTTTCAACTTCCAGTCGATGCTCACAATATTTCTTCTTGCAACGTGCACTTGTGCTTACGTGAGAGCATTGGCTCCCAGCTTGCTTGATAGAAAGAACAATGGAGTTATTAAATTCTTATGGAAACTGGCAAGGATTGGTTTGTGAAAAAATTTGCATGCAAGATAGTATTAATTTTTATGATTTAATTCAACCTTTTCATTTTTCCTTGAAATATATATATAGTGAAGACAAAGTAGTTCTATATTTTATATATATATATCTTATTTTGATTTTTAAAAGTTTGCATTCCAAAATCCTCAAACCTTAAACTACTAGTTAAAAGACTTTTTACAAAACCGTTTGCATATTTAGTTTTAAAATTACTATAATTGAAATTTTAATTTACCATTTACAAAAAAAAATCAAGTTATTATTGTGATCAAAGAGATATAATCTTAAACATTAGTACCCAAAAGTTACCTAAAACGTATTTACTTTATAGATAAAATGCGTATATTTATACTTTTTAAACATCATAATGCAATACGCGACTATAATTTTTTTTCATTATTCATTATATTTTCACATTTTTATATTTTAATGAATAAAATAAAATAAATAAAAAAATAGAATTCTACAATTTTTTAGGTGAAAGAGCATCGCCTTACGTTTCAATTGGTTGTATGGCCATGGGTTTTAGTGTTCTAATATGGTAAAAGTACATCGATCGACAATAAAACTGAAAGTGTGCAATTGTGTGCAAAAAGATTTATAGGGGTTTTGATTCTGTAACTTTTGATTAAAAGCTTGTCACCTTAAGTATGAATTTTCTACCAAAATTTTTAATTTTCATTAAAACTTTTGAAAATTGTATATACCTTTTTTATAGGCCATTTTGAAACTTGTTTGAGGATTTTTTGCTTTTTCTTGCTAATCTAAATTATTTTGATGCTGAACAGAATTTTGTTTTATTGTTGTATTTAAAAACCTCTTCATTCTTTTTTTTTTGTGTAAAGTTCTATTTTATATTTCTAAATTTGTTCGGTACACCTTAATAAACTTAAGTTACAAACGATATTAGTTTTTCGATAACTAACTTCATTTATCTAAGTTAATTTGTTACCGGTTTTTTCTCAACGTAATTATAGCATTTACTTTAATTTTGTTAGTGATAGTGTATTTGGATAATTTATTTGAAAAGGCCCTAATGAGTCAAGCCCATTGGAAATTAAGAAGAAATATCTGGTTTCGATCGATAGTTTTAAAAATATTCGAGCATTTAAACGCACAAGTTTTAAGTACAAAAATGTTTTACTGTAAAAAAATAAACAACGCAGTTACTTACATTAAGTCAAATATTGTTTAAACGCCTAAAAAATAGTCACTCTGACGTAATGATAGAATATAAAATTCATACACTAAAAAAACTAGTACTAATAATGCAATTTTTAAAGTTTTAAGTTTTATGCCGTCATTATGTAGTTTGTACATCCGTCTTTTAAAAGAAAAAAAAGATAAATTCATAATTAGTGAAATGTATTAAGACAGTAGTACTAAATTTTGTTAATATCTGAAAAATAATCCTAATACCACCATTTTCGTTTATAACTTTATTTATACTCTTTAATAGATATAGATAACTCAACTATTATTAAACACTTAACATTGCGAGTTTTTTAAGAATCTATAGTTTTTTTAAGGAATAAAAGTACAAAAATAAAAGTAAATGCGCATTAAATAAGTCGTCGATTATTTTTTTTTCGGTAAGTACGGTTGACACAACTAATTTTTACATTTACAACAGTTGTTAAAAAAAATAATATTTTTGTTCATCATTGAGGCTACAATTGCAGCTATGGTGTATTAGTATTAAGCCTGAACATTGGTTTTTTAAAATGTTTGATAATCCAATTAAAAACCAAAACTTTGAAGTTTGTACAATATTATGAGCATCGAAACGCCGTAAAAAAGTAAAATTTTTGCGTACAAAAACCGTTGTTGTTATATTCCAATGGGCTCTTCTTGTTTAGATCTCCAGGAATTTAAGCCTTATTACGTCATATCAAATATAATGTTTAAAAAACTGTTTTGGTATAAGTTTAAAAAAAAAAGAAGTTTTGTTTCATTCCCTACGTTTATTTAGACTGCAACAACTGTACTATTATATTGTTTATATTTAAGTTTTATGTTGTGTTTGTGTAAGCACAGGTTTGTAAAATTAAAGTTTTCACGCGAGCAATACAAATGTAATATTAAACTTCCTAAAATATATTTCATAAAAAAAATTTTGATTACTGTTGCCAAAATTTTCAAAAAGTTATAGTTTATAGTATTTATGGTTGGTTAAAAAAAAGAGATCATTGGGGTGCCTTGTAAATACGGCAACCTTGAGTTTTCAGCTAATTTTTTTTTAAACATTGCAATTACCACAAAAACACCCATTGTAAAATTTTAGATGATTTGAAAAAACTTTTATCTTGGCAGAATTCTATTTTATTGAAAACCACCACAGTAAAAACTGTATGGGACCCAAAAACTGCAATCTTAAAGTTTTTAGCTGGAATTTTTGTACTTGTGGCAGTTATCATATAAACACATTGTGCACAATTAAAGACAATTTAAAGAAAGTTTTATAGAGGCAATTCTTTACTTAATGGAATTTTTATCACTTTTTGTAAGTTTTCTTGGATTTTTGTTTGAAATTGATTAAGAAGTGTCACCATAAACCTTTAAAAGTCATTATGCACAATGTGTTTTTGAGAAAATTGCTTCATGTAACAAAAATCCAGCTAAAAACTCTATGTTGCATTTTTTGGGTCCCATATAGTTTGCATTGTGGTGGTTTAAAAAAATAAATTTCTCCAAAGTTAGAAATTTCTTCAAACCATCTAAAATTTTGCACAGGGTGTTTTTGTGGTATTTGCCAAAAGTATTTTTTTTATAGCTAAAACTTAAAGGTCGCAGTATTCATAAGCACCCTAATTAGCATGCGTTATAAACATGCATTTAACATTGTTAGAAATTTAAGTTGTTAACATTAAAAACGAAATTACAAAACTTAAGGACAGTAAATAATTTTCCCGAGTAAAAAAAAACCTCAAAAGAATAAACAGTTTTAAAATTAAAGAATATTTTGGTGCTTTTAGTTCAATAAAGTAAAGAAAATATTATAAATAAAACTTGTGTATTTATAAAACTTTTTAGTAGAGTAGGTTATGCAACATTTGTTTTGTGCTTAAAATTCCTGGTAAGTTTAACTCCTTTTAGTTACTAGTAAAAATTAAGAAATAAAATTAGTCATTTATGTTAATATGAAATTAATTATTAACGTAATTAAAAAAGTTTTTTTAATAAAACAAAACAAAAACTAATTCTGTTAAAGTTTCAACTCTAGAAAAATGCAATCAAAAATAATGTTGTGCTATATATTTTTGAAATGAAAACAATTTTTTACATCTAACGAATAAATATAATTATCTGACTGTTTTGTATCACCTTATATTTATTAAGATCGTTTTTGAAGCTAAGAATTTGCTTAATTTTAATGGTTAAGAAGACTTCTGTGAGCATAAGAAATTTCTAATAGTTGAGTTATTTTTAAAATACAATTGTCGGCTCTTACAAAAGTTATGGAATCTTTAAAAAAATGTTTGTTTAAAACAGTAGTTTCATAATTTAAAATACGTGATTTAAACTTTTCACTCTACTTTCTATGCACACCAAATTTTCAAATGACGTTTATTTTATATTCTCTATTTAACAAAAATAGTTTAAACATAAACTAACATTTCATAACTAAATTTTCATATACTAAGATACTCAAAACACAAGAAAGAATAATTTTAATAGTTCTTTATAACTAGTAGTGATCTACCGAATCTCAATTTTGAAATTTGGATCCGGCCGAGCCCGAATCCAAATAATATGATAACTGGAATCCAAAAAATTTAAGCTGCTTGTTATGTAAATACAATATAAGTTTATAAATAATAGTTACGTAATATATTATTGCTTATTTCGTAAAAAAATTAAACAATATTTTAAACGTGTTAATAAAAAAATAGGTTTTTGTTTTAGAATAATTACTTTATAAAGCGAACAAAAAACAAATCTCTTGCTGAAAAAAAAGCTACATAAACAAAACTTTGTTTCAATATTTTGATGGCCATTTAAGCAACATTAACAATGAAGTTGTACTTTTGTTATGCAAAATAAATAAATTTTAGACTTTACTAAATGCATATAGCAGAAAACAAATCTTAAAAAAAGTTAAAACATTTTACGTTTAATTAAAGAGTTAGTTCTTATTGTGACCATAAACGAATTAGAACATAAACGTTTGCAAGTTATTTCATACTTATAAAACAAAGTGCTATTGAAAAAAAAGGAGCAGTAATAAATTGAAATATAATACCAACTTAAGTAAAGGCCTAAATAAGAAAAGAAATTACAATTGTAATAAAAAGTTTTTATATTCCACTTAGGATTACACATTTACTATAACAAAAATGAAATATAGATCAACTTAACTAACTGTTTGAACATATAAAACGAAATACAATCGTAAAAGATGTTTCTGGTATACTACAAAGGACTATTCTTGTTTTTTAAAGTTGTGGTGGAGAAATAAAAGTTTTCCGCCTGTCTTTGGAAACATTCAATTGTGCTTTTGCTCGTGGAAAATTCAAGCTTCGGAAATTTTTTTTTCAAAGTTCACAACCGATGATGGTGAAGGACGATATTTCCTTGCAAAACTGGCAAGATGTGGGTATTTTGTCGTGTTAAAGTTCCACCAGTTTAAGACTTTATCCTCTTGAGTTTCTGTCTTCAAAATTTAGTAAAAAAGCCCTTTATTTCTGCTTAATTTTGTTCAATATAGTTCTGTTGCTCGTCGTCCTGAGTAGCTGTGTTTGATTCTATTTTAAACAAAGAACAGTAAGTTCAAAACTTCCTCGGATCAAAATTTACAGAGTGTCGTGGTTTCGGTTTCTCTGGTGGCAATATAGGATAATCACCACCTTGATTAGCCTCGAAACAGATATGTTTTTTAATTTTTAGTTTTAGCTGCTCTTTGACATTATTTTTGAGGTAAGAAGGGAAAGCGGAAAGTCGATATCGTGGATCAACAGCTGTTGTGACTAACAGTAATTTTTTGTCATTCATGTTTAAGTTGTTGTTATTGGTATAAAACCTTCTTTCGCAAGCCTTTCCTATATTTTTTGGCTAAAGTTTTACAAATGTTGTACACTTAATCTGAATTTTCATAAAAGTTAACAAACTTTGTCAATGGTTTTTCATTCGGGATCACGCTTGAGAGCAATACACTGTCTTTACTATACTCCTTTGTTACAAAATAAAATGTTCGAGCGGTAGAATAATGTCACTCTTCAAGAGTAATATTCGAATCTCGATTGTTTTTATAGTTAGCCACATAGTTACGGACACTTGATTTTAGCTTTTCCAGTCTCTCTAGCATAAGATATGTTGAGTTCCACCATATCCACATCATGAACAAGAACCAAGGCTTTTTGTTTTGTTTATGTGTGGTCAAAATCTAGCTGGATCATAAATAAACTACCAACAACATTTACATTATTCAGGGTTGCCATTCTTTAAGTTAAAAAAAAACTGCTCTGAGTGACCTTAAATTGTCCTGAGTCAACTCGAGATTTTTCAAATCCTTAAAAAAATTTAACATCTTTTCGAGATCAATAAAAATCAAGTTCCTAACAAAATCGGTTATAAAACAAAGTAAAAGAAACATTTAAAATATACTGTAATGCTACCTTAAAAGTGTTTTTTAATAAATAAAATTGTGATGATGACAAAAACTTTGACCTATATGATAAACTTCATTGTGTCAAATTAAAATTTTGCAACTTAACATGTAAAATTCTTTTTTAAATCCAGTTTTATTTAGTGATTTTTGTTCAAAATTCCAGGTTTTTTTTTTCAATATTTCTCAAGTTCCAGGTTTTTCAAGGTTTTTTAGTCTAAATTGTCAAATTCCATAGTTCCAGGTTTTTGGCAACCCTTTAAAGAGAATGATATAACTTCAATTATTTTAAGATTTTGTTTTCATAGCAATCTTTCACTCAAAAAATAGAAAATATAATAAAAAAAACTTATTAAAAACTTGTGAGCTATGGATGTTAGAAAAGGCCAGGTTGACTGTCTGTGGTAGATTGTCAACCTGACCTTTTTGCCCATACTTTTTTGCAGACGAGGTGACTTTCTATCACGTTTGTGCTTAGGACCCTCTGCGGGCAGCCTGGTATTTGTGTTATTTAAATTTGACATAATAAATGCAAAATGCTTTTATACTAGCTTATTATAATGTATCAGTGAACTTTATCTATCAATACTAAAGACTATTCTAGACTATTTAATAAAAACTAGGCAAGATAGTTTGGGTGATGTGTCTATCATACAAAAGAGTCAAAAAACTATAATTCTTACTCAAAAAATATAAGCTGCTTTTAAAAATCTTATAAATTACTAGGCAAAAGTTTTTTGATGAAAAAGTGTATCATTGAATTTAAGCCTTATTTGTCATAACTGCAAAAAGCTCTAAATATTTAATTAATATTCAGAGTTCAATAATGATTAATGCAAGTAACTGCAGCAGTTCATTACAAGTTAATATTTTATTATTATAAAATTTTATTTTCTTTAGAACATTGTTTTTAAACTAAAATATTAAAGTGTTTGAACTTATAACATAAATGTCATAAACTAAAGTTGTCGCTTAATTAATAATAATGTATTATCAAAAAGTATATAGCTAAAAGTATGCAAGCATCTGCTTTAATGTTACATATTTAAGTTGCAGCATGTCATTAGAATGAGCAAACATAACAAACTAAACATATTATGAATAAATAAGAGTGGTTATCCAAAAAGCTGAGATTAAACGCCTTAACTATTTAGTTTGTTTTATTTGAGAGTCTAACAAAAACAACTTGTCATAGTTTTTATACCGTGTGCTAAACTATAGATCAAAATTGTGGGGCTTTTATAAGTGTGAAAAACCATTTTTTATCCACTCAAGCAAGAAAATATTAACTAGATTTACATTTCATTTAACTTTTGACAAACAATTAAGTAAAATTCAAAAAGTTTAAAGTGGTCTACCGAATCCGAGTATTATTTTGAATCTTGGATTCAGTAGATCACTAATAATTACCTAGTTAGTTATGCACAGAAATGATTTCTCAGTAATTTACTGTATAAGACTTTTGAAAAAGTTGAATAAAGAATTGCGTATATAAACAGTTGTATTGATTTTTGGGATTTTACGCCTTATTACGTTATTTCTGATTATATTTTTCCACTAAATGAATACATTCGACTCTTTCCAATTATCAGCCTCAAATTTTATTTAAAAAATTTAATCTGAATCTACGAACTTTATTAGCTAATTTATATAGATAAATGTATTCATCTCTAAAACTTATTTTTACTCGGAATTAAGTAATGATTTTGAATAAAACAAGTTAATTTTTAGTGAAAAACTTTATCTGATAAAAATAATTTCTGCTGGCGGGTTTTTTTATAAAATTATATTAGCGACCGCCGTAGTTTAGTCAAGTAGCATTAAAAAATAACAATTAAATTTTTATTTATAAAAACTGAAGTGGTACTATTATTTTGTAAGCACTACTGTTTACTAAAAACCAATTTAACTAAACATTTGTATGTATTCATAATTGCATACTCACAATTTCCACCGCTGCGCAATTACCACCCAACTCTTTTTTTATTTTTCACTAACACTGTAGCCCTTAGCCTTAACTCTTACCCTTGGTCAGTAAGCGGTTCACGGATTTGATCGGGTGGGAATTGAACGCGGGTTGGAGCTGAGCGGTTCCCATTTATGATAAATAAGCTCAATTTTATTTGTATTTAAAAAGTGTTTACAAGTTAACCAAACCACGACGTGCTTGAAAGGCCGGATCTGACCTGTGAAACGTAGTTTTTTTAACCTTTTGAAATTTAAAAAGTTTTTTTACAAACTTAAGAGCAGTTTAGTCAGGAAATTTGATTGTAAAGCGTATATCTACTTATTAGTTTTTGTATTTGTGGTAACCTCATTAGTTCTTCAACAAAAAAAAAATATTTACGTTAACTAAAAAATTTAATAATAACAATACATTCTGTGCAAGTGTATATTTTTCAAAAGAATTGGTTACGTTTTAATAAACGAAATATCTTTTATTACAAGTTTTTTTTTTTGAAATTAAGGGTTTTTGGTATAGCTTTTAGCCATAAATAGTAATATTAAAAATCACTCCAAGAAAAAGTTTATTATTTTGTGTCAATTTACTTTTATAGTAGTTATTTACAAAAAATTACAATGCCGTTGACAAGCAACACTTTACGTCACTGAAATGTTTCCTAACAAAATTTAAACTAACATAAAACATAATAATTTCTACAACCTCTAAAAACGAGCATGAATAAAAGAGCATCTGTTCTTTTAGCGCTGCTAATAAGTTGTAGTTCGCGTGTACTGCGAAAAGATACCAAGCTAACAGTCGAGTTAGATGATCAAAGTTACGATTCTGTTGAAAGTCAGAAGTTTTATACAGTCACTAATCCTCTGAAAGTGAATGTAACAGAAAAGTTTCGGTTATATTTAAAAGCCGAGCTAGGTGTGACAAATGAGGAACCAAAAAGCTTTTATCAGCTTTCGTTTTACGAGCTACTTAACAATGTCAACCCCTGGGGTTATAAAAATCCAGTAGACGCCTGCAACGATCAAATTATCTGTCTTCTTCAGCTTCTAATAAAGCAAAAGTATGAAAACTTCATGGCTTATATGATAAATTCTGCTGCAAGTTACGGTTTTCAAATATCTGAAAGCATTGTGATACTTTTGTTTGTATCTGCTTTATGGCCATTAAAAAAGTTAGCTGGTTTTATTTTGACAATGTCAAAAGTTATGATTGAAAGTCTTTATTATGGTATTTTGAAAAATATTAGATATTTTTATAGTACCATGTGCGTTTTAGTTAGAATCATCTTCAAAAAGATTCAAATGATACCAACAAAGATACGTGAATTAATTACAATGGTAGTTTCGAAAGTGATGACAATTTTTAACAAAGAAACCCCATATCAGAATGAAATGATACTAGAAGAAAGCTTGGAAGTCTTAGAAAACAAGCACACGTTTGAAGAAAAGATGACAAATTGCAGTCCTAAGTTGGTAATTAGTTGCAGTTCTGAACCAATAATTAGTTGCAATTCTGAACCAATAATTAGTAGCATTCCTGAACCAAAAGTTAGTGGCACTCCTAAACCAAAATTTAATTACACTTCTAAACCGAAAACTTCTAGACCGTCGAAAATTCCCAAGTGGGATGGAATTAACGTTGGATCAAAGGATCATGAAGTAGCCCACTACATTTACGTTTACGCTGAAACATTGGGAAGCAAAATCCCTCGTCTAAATGCACTCAAGGAAAAACTTTATTAAACACTAATAAAAAATACTACGAAAACGAAATAAATGAATGCCTTATTGTAAACAAAAAATGTTTATGATTTTGTTTTATTCTAACCTACATTTTCGCTAAAATATAGTGTTTTAAATGTTTACATATAACGTACTTGACTTTTTCATCACAACATTAATTTTATTAGAAATATGCAATGTTAATAATACTTTAATTAATTTTAATCGTTTGTTAATATAACATTTTTAAAATACTTTTCCATCAGAAGTTTTGGTATTCCACGAGAGTATATAGAATATGCAGTTAGAATATATATAATTAATATTATTAAAAATATATAAATTCTACGTATAACTTTAAGTAGGTTGAGCATTTTAAACTTACTTACACGATAAATTAATTCTTTAAACAATTTAATCTTTATATTTACAATATTAATAAAAACGTTAAAAACTAAAACAATTTATTAATGAAAACAACCGTAAAAACTTATGATAAAGTTTTTGCTTGGATAGTTTTAAATCATTTGTATGAAAATGCCATTATTTTTGATATAAAAGTATAAGTTTTTTGTGTGAAAAATAAAATAAAAGGGCAATAAATTCTAAATAAATTTCACATTACTTTAAAATCAATTTCTTTAGATCAGGGTGTCAAAACTCTTTTTCACAGTCATCGCTTGGTAGAAACATAAAAATAACCGTCTCACTTTATTACGTACTACCTCTATATTACTTAATTACCCATAATTACCTTTCTCACATCTTTACTAGTTATTTCACTATGATAGCCAAAACTGCCCTTAAGGTCAACAAAAAGTTTTGTTATTTATACAAACATTTATGATTTATTTAAGGACCACATTGAAAATTTTTATTTAAAAAATATTAGCTTTCATTTAATCATTTTTTCGCTTAAAAATCTTTTAAATATTGAAAAATTAAGCATCATCCGGTATAAACATTAAATTAACTTAAGCATCTATAACACTTTTTAAAATTGAAATTAACTCTAGGAAATCTTAAAATATCATTTAATACTTCAACATAAACAATTTGATATTTTCATTGACTGCTTATGTTAACAGGTTTATTTTGAAGACGTGTAAAAAAAATACATGATGCTCACCTAAAATCTTTAGAAATAAAGAAACATTAGTTATTAGGTTGGATTTCAAGAGCCAGTAGATTGAAAGTTGCACATTAGTTCACTTTGAAAGATTAAACATCTTGAACATGCTTTTCGTCCCACTTTCAGCCTCTGGAAATAATGTTTAGTTATTGTATTACACACTTTTTATATCTTTTTGATAAATTTTCAAACATATTTCTAGATTTTTTTTATCAAGTACCTCTCAAAGTTATAGCTGTGTTACCAGTAATAAAAAATAGTGTGCACTATTAGTTTATTTAACACGAGTATATTAAACAAGTTTATGCTCAAAAAAGTTTTTAAAGTATGTGGTGTATAAAGATCTTTTAGTCATCAAGCTTAAAACTACTGATTTTTTTTTTAGCTGTATAGTTTTTGTTTAACATGAAAAACTTAACTTTTTACAAAAACAAGAAACAAAATAAAAAACTTATAACAAAAGTTAAAATCTATTTGCTTGCTGAAAAAAAAACTTTTCTTATTCCTACTTAAAGCTTTTGAAATTTTTGAACTTTAATTATACATCTATATTTATAAATTCTTATTTAGTTAAAAGTTAATTCATAAAACTTTTTTTACTCAGTTTATCAATGAAATAGATCCTCAGTTACAACTAAATTCTGGAATGTAAAGCAAACATATACATATATAGAAATTAAGAATTAAATAAAATTTACAAGCTATAATTAAGTAATTAACAAAATACTAATAAAAACTGGTGAGAAAGCTAAAACCTACTTTAAGAAAATATTAAAAAAATTTAAAACATAATAAATAAAATATTTAAATACTAGTTAAAATAAAGAAATTTTTCGAGTTTGTTTGGAACTAAAAATATAAATCAATTAGTCTAACTAAATATATTTATAAACTTAACTATAACGAGAGCTAAATAAATAAATGTAAAAAAAAAATTGTTATACAATACTAATTTCTTTATCAAAAAATGCTATATTAAAGTTAGCTAAATTACTAAAAACTAAAACGACAATTTTAGTTAATGGTTTAACTTTTCATTTCTTGATTTAATAATTCTATCAAAAACCTAGTAAGTTTAACTTTATAAAAATAAAGAAAATTTATTAAAAAATGTTAAAAACATAATTAAAAATCCATTATATGATTAAAAACAAATTGCAATAAATTAAACCAACATTGTTAGTACTTTATCTACATTATACAGGAAGAACTATTCAAGGATATAAAGTAATTATTAACATATTAAAAAAACTAATATGATAACTCTGTGCAATCATTTTATTCTTTGAAATTTATTTTCTGTAAAATATTTCAAAAGTCATTCTAGAACCTCTAAACATGATCCTGGTCTTTAAAATAATTAGACATTACAGTTCACTATCTTAACAAACAAAAAACTTTTGTTAATTTTTATTATTAAATCTTAAAATCAGGAACAGAACTTTTACACAAACTTGATAGCTTTATGGGTAGTATTTTACAACACATTAACATATTTTTAAATTTAAGAGATTTTTTTTTTAAGCAAAGTTAGTTTAAGAATAATGTCCTAAACTTTTGTTAAAAGTTTTATGTTAGCGTTAAACTGTATTACAATATGTACTTTATATTTTAATATGTAAGCAAAATAAAAAATCTTCTACTTAAAGCACTCATTATATTTATGTAATTCAAAAAGTGTTGTTACAAAAAATTATTTACAGCTGTACTATAAATACTAATTTTTTAAAACATACAACTTGTTTTAAGAAAATTTCCGCACTAATCTTTTGCAAGCATCAACTATAATATAAAATAATTTATAAAAATGGCACCTGTAAATTGCATGGTTGCCACAGATCAAGCTGAGAAAAATTTCTGACTTTTTACCAAAACGTTTCTGACTTTTCTAAATTAAACTATTTATTTAAACTTATTCTAAAACACATAATCTAATACTTAAAACTATATGTAGCTTATAATCTTATTTTGATATAGGTTAAAACAACAGTTTTTTTTTTTCCGAATTCAATCATCAAACTTCCATTACATCACTTGAACCATCTGTGTATGATTGATGTATTTGCAATAAACAGCTCTATCAGCAAAATACTTTATCATTACCTTATAAACACAGTTTTTCCATTATTATTCTAGCAAGATGTTTTCGAAATGTGGTCCAAAGCCAAAATTTACCATGTATAATAATTTTGTTCTGGCCATCTGACATGACTGTGCTATTGCACTGTCAGGAAACATTTTTTTGTTCTGCTCCGCCAGTTTGTTACACGAACTGGCTGAGTAATTGTGCTTGACAGTGTGTAATGCTTAAAAAATTTTGGTGGTTGTGACTTACTTACAAAACCTATTGATGGGCTTACACCACTGCTCTCACAACTTGCTTCTCTCACCACTTATCCCATTGGAGCTTGATCCAGCATTATAGAAACATTATTGGATTCGGTGAACTCCTGGCCTTTTATTTCTATGTACAGCTCCATTCATATGTACAGTGAGTGCTTTTTTTTTCTCATATTTGACAGAGTTACATGAACACCACTTGCATTTAAACTTTTGTGTATATATCACAGCTTCACTATGGAAGTGTCCTTGCTACAGATCATCGATACTAAAAAGCTTACAAAATCTGCTTTTTCAAGTTGGGTACTTGTTCAATATGTTAGTAGAAGAATTTTGCAGTTTTATAAAGGATATTTTATTAATTTATATTAGATGAAGGCATTGGAAACTAAACAATTCTGTAAGTTTCTAGGAAAAAATTTTCAAACTTTAAAGCATTTTTAATTAACTTTTACCATTTGAAGGCTTTGGAAAATAAGGAAATTTGTAAATTTAAACTGACAAATCTGACTTTTTTTTTTTATTTTATCAAATTTCCTGACTTTTTTTGAAAACCCCACATTTTTTCCTGACTTTGGTTTTTATTTTTCCTGACCATGTGGCAACCATGAAATTGTCTTTAAAAACTAATTACTATTTCTAACAGCACTTTTATAACAGCAGGTGTAATAATCTTTTACTTTTATTCTAAACCAATAGTGTACTTCCGAAATTTAAGAAATAAAAACAAATACATACTTAACTTAAAAACTATAGTTTTGGAAAAGCTATAACTTTGATACTCAAAGTAATTTTTGGTCTGAAATTTGTTTTTATTTACTTTTCTAAATTAGTCTTATGCATGGTTTAAAGTCGATCAAACATTTTATTGTTTGTCTGAGTTGAGATATGACAAATGTTAGTCTATTTGTTCAACATTAATAGCCTATAAGTGTGTTATCTTATTTAGCTATGGAAACTACTGTTTTTCTTATCACAAAACTGCACATTAATATACAAATAACATCAAAATTCTTGAAGTTGTTAGATAACATAACAAGCAATTTAAAAAAAAAAATTAGGATTTTTCTAATAAATTAGTTACTGCTTTTTGCGCTTTAAAAATAAAAACATTCCTAATCTCAACTTTACCTCAAGGGGAAAAAAAACTTGAGTAGTAAGCTAAATATAATTTTAATTATTAAAATAATCACCCATATATTTCTATTAGTATAAAACTACATTATTTAGTGATTGATTTTAACTTACTGAACTATTAGGATAACCTACTTAGGAAAAATCTTGTTAAACGTAGGTATACAAGAACAAAACTTTAGTTTAATTGTAAAAATAGTAATCGTTTTATTTTTCTTCTGGTAAAAACAATTTTAAATGAGATAGTACTGTACTTCAAAAAACAGATCTATACATAAAATGCTGAAATCAACTAAAATAAACTTTAAGATAAAATATTATCATTATAAATTAATCCATGTAAAAAAAACTTCATAACTATCCAAAATTTCATTTAAAACTTAATTTCATAACTTATTTTAGAATAAAAATTACCACAAACTGCATTTAGTATGTTACTACTTTTTGTTAACTAGTATAGTTGAACTAAAAATAACTCCATCTAACGAACTCTTACTAATGCTTTTATTATGCAAAGTTAACAGATAAAGTTTTTATACTACAAAAATAAATACAAATTCATAACATTTTTTTAAAATATAAAATGTTAAGAACTAAATTATAAGAGTAACTAAGTTAAATCTTATTACAGTGAGTTTAAACGTGTAAAAAATATGCTTAAGTTCTTAAATTCTAGTCTAACTTAAAGTAATTAAAACCCTTGTTTTGAATAGTGTATAAAGTCTGTTTAAAATATCTTAAACTATGTATTATTAATTCAGGAGTAAATGCTAAACAAAATTGTTAACTTTTTTGATGGCAGGATTTACTACTATAACGTTTTGAAACTGTTAAATTGCACCACAAAAATATTTTTAAAATAAGTCTGCTTTTTTCGAGACTAAGAAATACATTTAAAAAAACAAAAAATGTTTAAAATGATACAGTAAAAAATGTGAATAGAAAAGTAAACTGGATAGTTACAACAAAAATACAGAGATTAAAAAAAAAGTAAAAGCAATTCTATAAGAGGATATAAGCAAATAAATAAAAAGTATTAGGAGTAAAAATTTACTAAACAAATAAAACTCAATCTTCGATAAAAGAAGAAGACATACTGATCCACGAGGAGCTGATGGCGTCTCCCATCTTGGACACGAAAGACGAGGATTTGGAGGAGGATTGGGCGGATGCCAGCTGCTGGAGGGCGTCCGAGTAGTTGGCGTGCTTGCTGCTCGGCGTGAACTGCGTGGAGAAAGCGTCGATCGGCAGAACTGAGAACCTGGAGTTTGCACGGAAAAGTTAAACCAAAACAAAAAATTTAGTAACATCAGCTATACTTTGGATGTTCAGAGTTAAAAAATACATAGTACACACTATAGTCACTATACTTTAAAAATTACTTTTAAAAATAGTGCTGTTCAACAAACCTGCCGCAGTCGGGCACAACAGGCATCACGTTGTGCGCCGATTTGGTCGAAGATTTCAGCGGCGACGTTTTGACTGCGAGCAGTCCGTACATCGTGCACGTCTGTGAAGCGTACTTGCCGACGTTCTGGTTCAAGTACGGCGTGAAGAGCTCCAAGTCGAACGGGTCTATAAAGTTGTCGAGCCAGCCGGTTATTTCGGCGCAGTCTTCCCTGCTCGGGTGTCGGTTCATCATTTTGTCAATGTACTTGACGTCGAAAAGAGTTTGCAGGGCCCACGTTTGCGAAACTTTGACGCTGCTCGATTCGATTTTCTTCAACGCGGCGCTGTAAGTCGCTTTGTACCTGCGGAAGGCGTCGTCGCATATTTTTTCCAGCGCCACGTCGCCGATGGAGTGGCCTCCGAACTTCTGCAGCTTGTGGTTCACTTCGAAGAACAGCGTTTGCACGTGCAAAGAGGAAGACAGCGGGATGTGGATGGCCGACTCGACCGTCTCGCCCTCCTCGCTCTCTTCCGTTATTCCCACCCTTTCCCACGTCGAGCACCACCTGCAAAAGTCGAACTGCTCGGCCGAGCTTTCAATTTTCGCGCCAAAACTTTTAGTCACGTCATCCAGCAGTTCGTTCTTCCAAATTTCCATAAACTCGCTCGCTTTGCTGTTGAAGTTTTGAGTTACGACCGCCCACTTTTTCTCTTCAGATTCTTCTTTTTCTGTCGTTTCTTTTTTACGGTTGGCATACCTGTTCCTTTTAGCATTATACAAAGTATCTGTCGTTTTAAAAAAGCACTTTTGAAATCCGGTGCACAGTTTCAAAAAGTGCTTGCAAAAAAAGTTTAGGAACAGCGAGTGAGTCAAAACTTTACTGTTATCATCGGTCAACGAACTCAAGTGCTCAATTTGTTCGGACAGCGACTTTAGCAAAAGCTGGGAAAAATTGTCGCTGGCGTTTCGCAGCGCTTCATAAACCGCTTTGGCTTCGTCGGGAGACTGCAGGCTCGCTTTGCCGTTTTCCGCCCTGCAGTACGCCGAAACCTCGTCCAGCAGCTTTAGCACGGCGCCGTTGGTGCGGAGGCACGCCTGTTTTATCTTGGGTGTTACCCCCATGCTTTTCAGCGTCAGGCCGCCGCCCATGCTCAGCAAGTTGTTTTCCTTCTGCCTCGTCTGCCAGTGCTTCCACGCCATTTCCGTAGTGACGTCATCGCCGTGCTCCTCCCACAGGTGCCCGTTCAGGTCGACGTTGCTCGTTACGTCATCAGCCTTCATCTTCGTCAGGCTCTCGGTTTCCCGCAGCAGCCGCTCGAAGGTGCCGTCGACGATCTGCGTGACTTTGCGCACGAACAATCCTTGCAGGATCTCCTTCCACAGGTCGACGCCGCGGCCGAAAACGCCGAGGCAGAGCGAGTCCCACCTGCTGACGTCATCGGCGTCGTCGTCGATGAAGAGGTCGTCTTCGCTTTTTGGGTCCGTTATCTGGGCCATCAGCATTTTTGTCACCGCCTCCCTGATCACGGAGAGGTCCTTCGTCGTGGTGACGAAATCCAAAAGCTTGGCGAGGCCACTCGCCAGAATCTCCTGGCAGTCCGACAGCCACGACTGGCAAACTTGTTTGACCTGATCGCTTCCGAGACCCTTTTCTTCCAACTTCATACCCTCGGTTTCGCCCGAACGACCGTCCAGGCGCTCGCGCAAAACCTCAGTGACGTAACAGCCGCTCTTCTCGTCGCTGAACATCTCGTGGACGTGCGTGACGGTCCGCAGCAGGCAGTCGACGCTTTCGGTGATGAGGGCGGTCGTGCTGACGGTGGATCCCCTCCGGTCGCCCTGCAGCACCGTCCCGAGCATCTCCTTCCTCGAGTCGAGCAGCGCGCGAAGGACGCTTTCGAGGGAGCACTTGTCGAGCATCAGGATGGAGCAGACGGAGTCGGCCACGCACGCCGAACTTATCTTGAACTGGCTCAGCCGCGAGCGGCACTTCCTGACGATGGCGCTCCTCAGGTTTTTGAAGGCCTGCACCTGCTGGCCGAGCATGGGGAACCACTTGAGTATCGGGCTCGAGTATCCGGTGCCAAGCATCAAGTTCTTGGTGATGAAGGAGCCCTGCGAAGTGAGGTTAAAGTTGCAGGTTGTTTTTGGTAGAAAATGTATGGTTATGTCTAATTCGACTTAATATAAGCAGCAATAAGTTATTCAGTTCTTAGTTGAGCTGTTATAAATGAAAAAAAAACAAGTTTGATTTATTTACCAAACGTCTTTATAAAATAGTAATTAAAAATAGTTTAATAAAAGCAAACGAAAAACTTGAGCATAGTTGATTGTTTCTAAAATTGTGAAATTTTAAAAATACACAAGTTGAAGTTAATCTATATTAAATAACTATTTTCTATGCCAATTTATTTATTCTCATTAAAAATTAAAAGTTACGGCATGCTCTTGCTATAATAATAATTTTATTTTTTACAAATTTTACAATTAAACAGTGAGTTTTCTTTGAAAAATATCAAAGTTAAAATGTTAAATTATATAACTAAAATTCACTTTTAAGTACAGGAGAGACGCGGTGGTCATGTTGCCCAGCTCAACTTGCAACCAAATCTTTTCCGGGATTTCCGTCAACACCTTTATCTCGGAAGCCGTTTTCAGATACCTGGAAGAAGTTTAACGTGTCAAAGACTAAATAGCTATAAAAAGCACACACAAAGACTTAGTAAGATAGCTTAAAAGTGAGAACCAGAGTTGTAAAACGTTCAATTAGTCAGCAAAAAAAAAATCACTCCTAACATAGTTTAAATGAATAGATAAAATAGTTGCCTAAAAAGTCTTAAGAGTAAACGACTGAGTAGTAAAAAATTTAATTATTTATAATATTTATTATTAATTGAAATAACTCTATTGTGTCTTTACTTCTGTAGTAGAATATCAAAGTAATTCACAAATAAACTATATTTGACTAGAAGGAATAATAAGTCTTAAAAATATTTCTAGAATTTTTGATAAATTATTTGATCTTTAATGAACCATTAAGTTAAATAGAAAGGAAAAAAATAGTTTGTAAGTAAATATAAGAAAATAAAAAATCACACATGAAGTATTATCAAGTACTAAAAAGACAAAAACATTGTTCTAAAATGTTTAAGGTTAAGATGTCAAGTTAAGGTTGAAACTAAAAATTTCAGAAAATTTACTGAAAATAAAAACCGTTTTAATAAATAAGAAAATAGTTATATAAAGAAAGATAACTAGTTAGAAAATTTTGCCTTAAATTTTTATGATTATTTTCATGATTGCCAAACTATATTTTTACTAAAGGTATTAACCGGACTTTCTAATTTTATTTAAATAACATTTAAAACATGATTCAAGAGTTGGCAAGCTTTGGCCCGCGGGCCACGTTTTAAACTTAATTTCAATTAATTCATTATAATTTTGCTTTAAAAAATATATATTTAGTGTATTGTATTTCCATAAATAAATAAAACCAATAAAATAATCTATTTACAATAATCTGTTTGACAAAAAACTTTTTTGCAAAAAATCTGGATAAAATAGATTTTAAGTAAATTGTTAATTTTGAAAGTTACCAACTACCCTCTAACTAACACAATAAAGAACTAGTACAAATTAAGATAGAAAAAATCATACTAAAATTTAATTTACAACTTGAGCCTAGTTTGTATGATTAAAAGGTTAAATTCTAAAAATATTTTATTTTAATTAATACAATATACAGGAAACTAAGAAAATATTTGAAAAAACTTAATAACTATAATTTATAAAATACTAGTAAAAGTGAAAACAAACGAGAAAAAACTCAATGTAAAACGTTGCAACAATTTTAAAATTTAAGAAAACTATGCTATTGATTTAAAAAAATTTTAAACATGAAACAAAAAAATTGCTAAAACATTTTATATTAGTTTGGAAATCAAATCAGGAGTTATTTTAAATAAATACTTTATTTAAACTTTTATAACAAGTATTTAAAACTAACTTATTAAAAAAGTAAGCTTTTACTATCATAATAATATTATAATACTATAAAATTGATTTTTAGCAGACAAATAAAGATCTGTACTTCGTAACAACAGAAAATTAATAATTTTATAGCACTGAGGAACTAATTTTTGAGCAAAACATTATTTTCAAACAATAATCATAAAAAACAATGGTACTAAAATTGATTTTATAATATCTTTTTATTATCATAGGAGTGTAAGGTAAAAAAAAAACAAAAGTCTGTGACAAAATATCATCATATAGCAGACAAACTATTCGGGACACGTTCAAAATCCATTTGCAATCAGTAAAATTCGAGAACCGCTTACTGATCGAGGGTTAGGAGTAACAGTGATAGTGAAAATAAATAAAAAATTGCAAAAAATATACAAAATAAGTTAATAAACAGAGAAAAAAATATCGGGTGGATTTTGAACGTGGGTGGATTTTGATAGTATAAAAACTGTTCATATACATAGTTAAATCTAAACAATTTTTGAAAACAGTTAAGACATAAAAAACGAGTAAGACCCACCAACTTCTCTACTTATAGCTTATGTAAAAATTAGCAAAAAAATTATAATAAAAAAAAACTACTTACGACATATAAATATTAGATTAGTTACCAATAGTATATGTTCTACGTACTTGAATTTATTTTCTTACTTTTACTTATAAATAATGAAGTGAAACAGATTTACCATAGTAAATACAAACACCTATAAATAAATTAACGAAAAAAAGGAGCTGAAATATTAGGGAGTATTGAATTTTATGTAAAAAATATTGTGCTTTAGTTTGTAAACTTTAAAATAGCAAAAAATGTGAGAGAATCACTTACTTCACTTACTACATCAAGATATATTAAAACTACACAAAAATCAACTTGAAAACATATATATACTATTGTTGAAAAAACACTGTATAAAGAAATTAAAAAAAAACGGATGTGACATTGAATATCTTCTTTACTAAGATTTACACTGACTTGAACTACAACGAAAGTTAATAAGTAAGTAAAACAGAATTGACATGAAGTTGGGTATAAAAAATATTCAGTAACTTCATTAGTGTTTGAAAACAAGGTTTTAAGCTAAACCAATATATTTAGAAAACAATATTAAAACTTAGTTATAAATATTGTTCAAAATGTAGTTTAAAATACAGCGTATCAACTATAATTTAAAAATATTTCGTAAATAAAAGATGTTTTATATTAACAACATTTTATAAAATGATTGATTAAATAACATATAAAAGTTTTTTAGTCAGCTCTTTTTACAAATCATCATTCAAGTCATTATGTCCCTTATCTATAACTAAATCAATAATAATTTTACATAGAATGAGTATGACTATACTGAAATAAATACTTTTTAAATATATTTTTATGGAAGATTTTGACTTAATTTTTTAGTAAATTTACACATTATAAATTTTTCGAAACCAATATATTTTTAAACTACCTGGCAAAATCTTGTTTTTCTTGCATTTGTTTTGTTTGAGCAGCCATAGATTTTCTTTTAGCTTTATTGTTTTCATGAAACTGTTGTATTTTAGTGATATACTGTGATGTCATACTGCAAGATTTTTTCATACAGTTTATTGTATCTGCAGCCTCAATAATATCTCTGTATCTATAAAAAAAAATTACAATTAATAATGATTAAAATAAAACATTATTAGATTATAGTTGTGTCAGGATTTGTACTTAAATTTTCAAAAGATATCCTGTGTTGGATAACAAGTATGTTGTGTTACTTTTTAGGGTTAGTTTGAAATACATGCAATACCTATAAATTAAAAGGGCTTCTTAGAAAATGATAGCTGCTTTATTAATGAGTAAAGACCGAACACAAATAGAAATTTGTTACTAGTTTGTGTCTTGTGGTTTACGCCAATACTTCTCAAAGTATGCTTAGAAATTAGTTTACTGTGCACAAAAACAAAAATGAGTAGTGTTAATATTACTTAAATCAGGGTTGCCACTCTTTGAGCCAAAAAATCTTCCCTGAGTGACCAAAAATTTCCCTGAGTAACCTTAAATTTCCCTGAGTTTCCCTGAGTATTTTTCAAATCTTAAAAAAAAAATTTCTCTTCTAACACAAGTATTAATACCTCATTCTCATTTTTCTTCTTTAATAATAAAAGGAAGGTTGTATGTGTATGCTTCTGCATTAAATTTATGAAAAAAAAACTGTTTTCAAAAACTCAATTTTAAAAGGTTTAAACCAATTAAAAATTAAAAACTAAATTTTTGCACAACTTTGTGTAAACTTGTTAGTTAACTTTCTACATAAAAGAATAAAGTTTAATTTGTTTGACATTTTAATTGACAAAATTTAATTATACTATAATAATAATTTCACATGAAGAACTCACTTAAATGCATACATAATAACTTCATTATGACTTGTATGTCTTTCCTAGCAACTGTTCTGAATGCAGTAAATAAAACTTAAAAGCTTAACATTATTGTAAAAAACCTGCAAAAAGAAAGTTTAAAGAAATAGCTAAAGAAATATCTCATATCAAAGTACAACTTAATACCTAACGACTGATACAAAATAATCTAAAATTAAATTTTTTTTTATGTCTTTTAGATGTTCATACACAATCTATTTTAAATAACTGAAAACATAATTTTGATTTTAAAACAATTTCACATTACCTAATAAAAATCTTAATACTGTTTTTTTAAGTATGCAATTTCTAAATCAATAGTTTTAATTTTATTTTAAAGTTTATTTGCGTTGTCCTTAGCAGCTATTCCTCTTGCTAATAATTCTTTCATTGCTTCTAAATCAGACTGTTTGTTGGCATCTGCAGTATATTTGTCATAGTCTTCATTCAAACATTTGAGTTGCTTTGTAAGTTTACTTTTTTGTTCTCCTAACTTGCTCAAAGCATCACCTTTATTTGGAACATTTTTAGCAAAGCGCTGTTGCTCAAGATATGCCAAATATTGGGCCCTAAAAGATTTTACAAATTTTAACAATTCAGAACTTAGTTCAACTGTTCTTGGTTCTAGACTGTTTGCATATAGATGATCTTTGATCATTCTTCAGTACCTTATTGTCATCTCTCCCATATTAGTTGATATTACTTCCTTATTTAAGCTAAAGCCCCATTCAACACTTTTTAACAAAAGTAATACAACACTAATCTGTATTCATTTTAATTTTTTTTACTGAAAACAAGTAGTTGTAAACAAATAACAAATAACTTTATTATTTAAAAAATAAGAACTAATAGTACAACATAGTGTTTTTTAAACTACATAAGGTTAAAAAAATAAAAAGTTTATTAGAACTTTTCAATGAATAGTTAACAACAACTTTCATTTCTCTAAACTGTTTGATTTTACTTAAGTAAATATAAATTTAAAACTTAAAAACCTACAATGTTAATACTAAGAATATTGAAGAACTAGCCGCAAGGCTAAAAAAATTCTAAATAACCACTTAAATAATAAAAATTACTACTTTTGAACAAAATATTGAAACTGGATTAACTAAACCTCATTCTAGATCTAGAAAAAAATTTCCCTGAGATTTTCAAAAACTTCCCTGAAATTTAGAGAAAAAATCAAAACTTCCCTGAGTTTCCCTGAGTTAAAAGAAAAATGCCAAAATTCCCTGAGATTCTCTACAGTTTGAAAATTCCCTGAGTTCACTGAGTGTGTGGCAACCCTGTAAGATACACACTAAGATGTAGAAACGTTTACAAATAAATCAAATCTTTAGTCGTTTTTGTATAAATGATATACGTTATTTTACTTTACAACTTAGTTAGTACATCGCTTAATTGTTAGCTATAATCTAATTTACTATTGTATTCTTTTTTATCAACTTAATGTGCACATATTTCCGAAAGTTAAATATATTAAAAGCCACTAGCTGAATTTACTGTTCCACCTTACTTTTTCTGTTGATAAAAGTTTATTAGCTGACATTATTGTATTGTAATAATCATAAATTTTTAGCTTACTTTAATAAATCAAAGTTCAAATATAAACAACTGTTTGTGAACAAATTACTCAGTTTATAGTATTTCGATAGCAAATGAATAATTAAAATTCACTATAGTTGGCTGAAATAGCTTTGAAGTAGAAAAAGAGATTTATTTAATTTGAAGTTTTGTAAAAAGTTGTAAACAGGGTTGCCAAGATTGTACTAAAAAAAACTGCCTGACTTGAATCCTTAATAAAAACTAATTCAAAAATACATAATCAAAGGCTTGAAAGATTTAAGTTTATTTCAAAAACTCAACTAGACCCTTAAAAAAAATTAATTGCAAAAGCTTTTTTTTTAGGTAATAAACATAGAAGAATGAAGTTTATAGTGATGATAAACTTTCTCATCAAGATATGTTTATATAAAACTTCCTGACTCTGACTTTTCTGAAAACCCCCATTTTTTCCTTAATTTTGCTGACTTTTTAATTTTTTTTGTTTTTTCTGACTTTTCCTGACTTTGTGGCAACCCTGTGTAAAATATTATGAGGACAGACACATTTAAATTATACAGGGTGCCAAATATTTTTGAGAAATATCTTCTAAGTTTTCAAAATCAAAGTTTTTGGGTCTATTTTAAGTACAAAATTAACCTTAGGGTAAAAAATTGTCTTAAATAGTTAAAAACATTAAAAAGATACTGTAAAGTAAAGCTATTTTTAATAAGTTTTTTAATTATTTTTTTTTTAACAAAAAACTCTTATATATATGATAGATGTTTGTGCAGATTTAAATTTTATAACTTGTAATGTAAAATTTGATTAAACTTCCAGGTTTACTGGTGATTTCTCTTCAAAATTCCAGATTTTTCCAGGATTCCTGTTTTTTGGAAACCATAATTAAAACAAACTCATCTGATTAATGATTAAGGATAGAATAAAAATTTTCTGTCTACTTATGTAAGTTTCTTAAAATTCTCATGATTTAAAAAGTTGTATTGCATTTTCAAAATTTTTGAAATATAAGATTATCAAATTGTAAATAGGTTGTTTGATAAATTATTTGAAGGAGAATTAAGTATATTTTTAACATTTACAGAAACATACAATACTAACAAAGTATTTTAAAAATATTTGAAGAATGTACTACCTTTTACATTAATTGAATAAAATAAATCTAAGGAAAAACATACTATTTTATAAAAAGTAGTTATAAGTATCTTATATACTGTTTAATACCTTCTTGAATATGAAAATTAAACATAAATAGAAGTTATTTGATTACCATATTTTTATGCCAAAATACAACAAAAGCACTTACTTATCTGCTAATTAAAAGTAGTTAAAAAAGTTGTTGTACAAGAAAATGTATGCCCTTGTATTTATATAAAGTAGAAAATACTTTGTTAAATAACTAGCTAACAGTAGCTGTAAATATATCGTTAATTAAAAAGAAACAAATCACCTTTCTCCAACCATCTGTCTTAACTCTTCTTTTTTCTTTTCACTATTTGATCTTGTTTTCAAAAGAAGTGACTTAACCTCCTCGATAGTTTTTGTTGAAAATGTATTTGTAACATTATCCATTTTTATTTAAAAAGACTTCTAATATTTTCCTAAAGTAATTTTCCAGCAATGCTTAGAACAAACAATAAGCTAAAGAATTTCTAAATAACTTTTGAAAAAAAATTGATAAAGGGCTAATTCTCTTTAGAGTTTTAATAAAAATAAAAGACAACAGATACAGAAAATAGAACAAGAAAACAAATTTTTATTTAAAAAATTATCTGCAGAGATAACTTGAACCAAAAGGCATTGGTATTTATATTGGTAAAAACAATAATTTGACAGATTTAAAAACTCTTAAAGTATAAAAATTTACTTATGTTTTAAACTGTAATAAACACATAAAAAAAATTAATGCATATTTACCAAAGTTTTTCTTCTTATAAGTTTCACAAAAAACAGTTCACATGTTTCGTTTTATATAAAAATGGCTTTATCAATTTAAACTCATATATATTTACCTTTATTAATTTATTTAAGGTAATGTTAAGACTAAAGGAGCTGTACACTTTTATACAAAATATCTATATACAATGTCTAAAATAATACTTTTTTTAATTACTTGATATGACTTTACTTAACTAGTTAGTTGCTTTTCATAAAACCTTCTTCTGGAGAAAGATAAAAAAAAGGCATTCATATAAGAACAAATTCCTAAACACTTATTTTTATGTTTAATTTTAAATATTGACCTAGTTATAAAAACTTTTTATCATTAAGTTCTCATTTTTAGGTAATCACTAAAAACTGATCATATGTTTTTAACCATTAATATTTCATCTAACAAAAACATTAATAAAATGACAAATTATATTAATGTTTTTTTACAGAATTTATAAGTTCAAAATAAATTTTGAGATATAGCAGGTCAAAGCCAGAGGCATCAATAGGTTCCTTATAGGAGGCGCAAAAATAGCAAAAAAAAAACTATTTTACTAAAAATCTTGTTTTTTGCAATTACTACCTCAAACTTTAAGGAAATGAACCTTGCATTATTTGAAAAATTCTGTCGGAGAGAATTTGGCAATTACCTAGGATGATGTTGCACCAATATCAAACTGAAACTATATTATTTTCGTAGTCTTTTTTAACCATAATTTTATGGTAAAAATCAATGTTAAAGGCCTAATATGTTTTATTAAGATACTTTGTTTTAAACAAGATATATAAATACAGTACACTACCGCTTAAGTACGCAAATTGAACTCGACCAAAAAGTGCGTACTTAGCACGGGTAGTGCGTACTTTTTGACGACATAGTATAATATGAAATTTAGTTGTTTGTTTTCTTTCTTACAACTATCCAACAAATAATTAAGCCAAACAAACAAGTCTTTTTATTTTAAATAACATTTTATACATAATTCTAATTTGTAAAATTTTTTAATAAATTTTAAAATGATTTATTTTTTCTATTAAAAGTTTCTACATAATTAATACATACATTTAATATAGAAAGTCAATGTCAGTCAATGATTTTTAAAAAAATATTAAGCTACATTTTGTTTTGTTAGAGGAAAAGTACCAAACTACATTGTGTTTACCAAACATTTTCAAAACATCAATGTATGTACATTTAAATTAATTTATGACTTAACTATTTTGTATTTGTAGGTTTTTTAACTTTGTCATCTATATTTATTTATTTTATAGCATTACAGCTCAAATATCATTATTCTTTTTACTTTTCTGCAACCACTACATAAGTATTTAGTTTATTAACATTTAATAACAGGACTGTCATAATCTCAGTTAATTTAGACTACTCAGGATTACTCACCCTAGTTTAAAAGTTGTGAAAGTCTCAGGCTAACTCAGTAGGTTGGCCATTCTACCTGGAAACATAAAATAATCTGGAAAAACTTGATGATTAAAATTTAGGCAAAAAAACTGGAATTTTTTTATAAGTTCTAGTATAACATCCTTTACTTTGTCTTTCTGGATAAGTGCGTACTTAAGGCGTGATGCGTACCAAAAACAGTGCGTACTTAAGCGGTAGTATACTGTACATAGAAAGAATTAAATTTTAAGGTAAAGTTTTTAACCAATTTTATTTTACAATATTGTAACCAATATAAATTACTGTGCTAATATAATTGTTTTATATTTTTAAATAAAGCAATTGAATATTAAAGTTTTAGTAGTTTAAAACAAACAGGTTTAATTTTTTTTCTTTATCTATGAAATATAAATTTAAGCCTAAAATTAGGTTAAAAAAGACATTAATTATAATTTAGTTTCAGTTTGATATTGGTGCGACATCATCCTAGGTAATTAATATACTATATTAATATATTACACTCGATGTCTTTTTTAACCATAATTATATGCTAAAAACCAATGTTTAATTTAAAGTCTAATATGTTTAATCTAAAATGATACTTTATTTAAAACAAGCTATATACATACATAGTAAGAATTAAATTTGTTTATGATAAACTAAAATATTTAATTGACTTTATTATCAATATTGTAATCAATATAAACTATTGTATTGATATAACTGCTTTATATTGTCAAATAAAAGCAACTAAATATTTAAAATTAAATATTTTATGATATATAGGTTCAATTTTATTTATCTATTTATAAAATACAAGTTTTAAACCAAATATAGTTAAAAAAAGATATCAAATATAATATAACTATAGTTTGATATGGGTGTGACATCATCCTAGGTAATTACAAATATCATTTTCAATTTATCACTTTGCTCATAATTAAGTTATAAAGTTCTTTTTGTCACCAAAATACAAAGCATTAAATTACTTTAAATATTTTAAGCTTTGATAAATTGGATTAAAATTGTTGTTTTATTTTAAATATAGAATTTATATATGAAAATAAAAGTGGCAGCTTGGCCACTAGTTTCTTAGAAACTTCTTCCAGGTTTTTGAAATAAAAGTTTTTTTGATTAGTGTAGTTTTTGGAAACGTTTTGGGATGCAAAGACACCACAGCTGTGAGAGTCTTCTTGCTGAGGTATCTCTGGATATTCTAGCTGCCATTCACAGGAGCTATATTTGATATGTAATTAGTTGTCCTGAGAAATCGTCTAACATCATCACATACACAATGATCATTAAGATTAACACCAAAGTTTTTTAAAGAATCAAAAAATTTGATAAGTTTGATTTTAACATAAACCACTGCAAAGGCCCAGTGGCCAATTTCTTCTCCTTTTAAGTTTATAGAAAAAAAAATAGATCTAACCCTTTAAGCGACACTTTGCTACGCTTTAGAAAATAATGCTTATTTAGTATATATCTATCTATCTTTAAACGTCTTATAATTTAAAGAATTTACATAAAAACATTTAAACCACTACTATTAGCAACCAACTGGAAGTACACATTTATTATTTCATCATCTAGCCATCTTTATCCTTGCAGTGTTTTGCAACGCCATGGCCTGTAACTAAATCATCACTGATATAATTAATTTTGTCACTGTCACTTTTATACATTATGCATCATGATATATTTTATTGGTATTATTATTTGTCACTATCAAGTTGTATGATGGGAATTTCCCTAAGCTAACACTTATTTGTTTACGTTATTTAAGGAATTTTTGCTCAAGTGATAAGAATTTAGGTAAAACTTCTATTGGTCATTTATTTGAAAAAAAAAATAAGTTGGAGGAAAAATTAAAATAACGTTACAAAACATAATTTAAAAATTAAGTGCAAAATTGAAGTTGTGCAAAAGTTTCTTTGTGCATATTTGCCCTTCGTGCAAAAAAAAATCCTTCGTGTAAAAGTGTCTTTGTGCAAAAGTGACTCGTCGTGCAAAAGTTTCTTTGTGCATATTTGCCCTTCGTGCAAAAGCTTCTTCGTGCAAAAAAAGATCCATAGTGTAAAAGTGTCTTTGTGCAAAAAAGACCAGTCGTGCAAAAGTGTCTTTGTGCATATTTGCTTTTCGTGCAAAAGCGTCTTGGTACAAGAGTGTCCTTTCGTGCATACTAGATACCTACCGCTATCCCATACTATTAGTTTAAATACTTTAGAAACAAATAAAAGTATTAAGAAAAAAAGTACACAACTGCATTAAATAATAAGCATGTAACAACAAAAAAAACTTTAAAACACTAACATCTTTGCTTGCAATCCTGCACAATGTTTGAGAATTGAGACTCTACTATTTGGTTGTTGCCAGAAATAAATTTATTACAGGTCACTAAACAAAAATTTGTTTGCTCAAACAAAAAGATTCATGCTTGAATAATTTTTCAAATCAAAATAAATTTGAATAGCCCTAATTTTAGTAAGTTAAATTTAATTCGTTTCTAACGCAACTAAAACTTTTTGATTATACTGCCTGACTTTCGTTTTTTTTCTAAAACTTTTGTGCAACAACAATTGTGCATTGTTTTTCAGCTTGATGTTTAATTTGGTTTGCAGTCTGCTAGATTACGACATAGTTTTACAAATTTTGAGTACTAAATTTTGAAAAATTCAAAGCTTTATATGTATAACATTAAAGGGATCATAGAAACAAAACTAAAATTTTATATATTATTTATAGTAAATCTGTGTTAATCTAAGTTTGTACTTGTGTACAGTAATTTGCATTAAGTCTAGATTAATCCGATGAGAAATTTTCAATTTAAAGCAAATAAAATAATTAATATACTAAACTAGCTTAAAAAAAATATTTTCTAAGCTCTAATATATTCTAAAATATATATTTCTGAAACAATACAAATGTTTAACAATTAATTAATTTTTGATTAAATTCGAAGATTAAAGGGTACGGAAATAAGGATATCTTAAGTAAATTTATAAATACAACCTTATAGTATTGGGTATTAAAAACTATACAAAAAAAATTCCTCTAAATGTTACAAAATAATTTTAAGTTTTTATCAGCTTATTTGACCCATAGTCTTTATTTCGTGCAGTCAAAATTTTGACCCTAGCATTTTGAAAAAAAAGAGAACACTTATAAAAGTTTTTGTAGAAAGGTTTTTTTTTCCATAATTTTTTGAATTTATTTTAGTTGTAACCTTAAGTTTTAAGAGCCAGTTTGTTAAAGCAAAAATATTTGTGCAGAAAAATGAAATTATAAATTTTTGTGTACATTTATTGTCAATATTTAATTTTTGGTAGGAGTATATGTTTTATATTTTTTAGTTGAAATTATTATGTTAATTAAATTTATCCTTTTGTTTAACAGGCTTTCAACTACTAGTATATAAATACTTAAATAAAAACAATAATGATTGTGAAAAGTGTAACTTATGTGTTTCGGCTTCCTTTTGTATTAAACATAAGTTTTTTATCTAAAGAGGATCCAAGCAATGTACATGCTCTAATAAATCACTAATTTTTATTTGGAGGTAAAAAGTATTAGAATTTTACATGAGTATAAAGATATGTTAAGAAATACTAACAACTTTATATATAGTTGCACAATTGTTTTTAAATACTAGAAAAAATGCATTTAGTTAAATAAATTAGATAGATTAATTTATGTCTAGAAAAATGTTAATTTTAGAAATGTAGCACAAATCAGGGTTGCCAAAAATGCTGGATTAACCTGAAAAAACCTTGAGTTTGAGAAATAAAAAAAAAAACATGGTAAATTTTTTTTTGACTAATTTTAACATGTAGTAAAATTTCAATTTGACACAAAAAATCTATCATAAAAATAAGATTTCATTGTCATCATCCAAAATTTTTTAATAAAAAAACACATTAAAAACAGCTTTACAGTATCTTTTCAATGTTTTCAGACAGTTTAACACAGTTTTTAACCTTAAACTTAACATTAAACTATAAATAGTTCCAAAAATGTGTACTTTTAAAAGCATGGAGAAGTTTTAAAACCCCGAGAAAATTTGCCAAAAAAAATTTATGGATTTCCCTGCACTTTTTTTGAAATTTTAGTGGGAACAATTTGTTAAACGTGACATTTTGTTAAAAACTTGACGTTCATGTACCTTAAGTTTTAATCTTTATAGGACACTTTAAAATAACCATGTCATTTCAGCTACTCAAAAAGGACACAACATTAGTTGTTAAATAAGGGAAACTTGAGCTATTTTTAATGAATCAAACATTTCAAAACACAATAGTTTCTTTTTTGTTTTGTTTTTTTAGTATATATTTTACAGGATTTAGTAGTTAAATAATAGAGCTAACATAAAAAATGTTTTTTTTTTGAGTTTTAAGCTAGAGGCCATAAAAAAGTGGAACATTTTGGCTTTTTTTATCCTTGTTACAATTCTCAAAAAAGTTATACATTTTTAAACTATTTAATGTATAAATATACACCAGTGAATTAACCTAATTGGTCAGTATCTTTGTCTTTAATATAAACTTAATGTTTTTTGACATAGAGGCCATTTTTGGTTTTTATTTTTTATCTTTAATTGTAGTATTCCAGCTTAGTAAAGAATATTTATCCAAATGATAAAAATTCTCTGACTAAAAAATTTTTATATGTTGCAAGAACTATTAAATCACAAAAAGATCTACATAAACAAAAAATGTTTTTTTAGTTCTCGCAATATTTTTTAATGATAATATCATACTTAGAATTTTATTATAAAATATTTAACAAAAATGTTTTTAAGATTTGATCTACTGTTAGGTTCTGACGAAAAGTAGTGAAATACGTATTAAACTATCACAGGAAAACTTGGGAGAGAGTTTTTTTGTATTTTATATCTGTTATGCATTTAAAAATATCTTTATTAATCAGTTAATTTAGATTTTCTTAAAACCTTTTTTTTTGACTAAGCAGGAAGATCATAATGAAAGACTAAAACTGAAAAAAACAAAAATGGCCTATATCTCAAAAATAAAAATTATAAAAAATAGAAATTGATCAATTAATATAATTCAATGAAGAATATTTTTTAAAAACTGTTAAAAATTATATATAATTTTGAGATATGTTTCAATAAATAAAACATAAACTAAAATTATCTCACTTGGGCCCTAGCACTAACCCTATAAACCCAAACTCAAAAAAAGGCATACTTTATTTTAGCTTTTTACTTTAGCTATTCAGTATTGTAATAGAATAGACTTTAAAATCAAAGAACAAATAAGCTTTAGTGTTTTGAGATTTTAGAGTCAAAAACAAAATTCTCTTTTTTTTCAGAATGATTGTCTTGAAAAGGACACTGTTTTATTGAAGTTTAAAAATTTTCTTTAAACTTTACATATAATTTAAAATCAACATTTATTTTTTTTAGGATGATTTAACATTTAAAAAACAAACTAGGTTTGTTAATATTTATTTTTACATTTCTTTATGTATACATATTTTTTGAATGGAATGAATATAGTCCTAAGTTTTAGTGTTAATTTAATCAGCTAGTTTCAATAAAAATATTTAATGATTTTAGCTCTGGTTGTTTTAAAGCATACTTTTATCATAAGTCCTTTTGTTGATGTGACGTAACTCCCCCAGTAATTGCTGAGTCAGCATAAAAAAAAAGTTTTAGTTAGTTTTTAATATGTTTGGGTAACGTGGGTTAGGGTTAAGGGTATGAATAAAAAAAAATATTTTGGGTAAGGTGGGTTCGGGTTAAGGTTATAAATATCTTAAAAAAGTAAAAAAAAAATTAAATTGATGATTCAGTAAATATTTAGGGAAACACCTTTGCTTTAAAATCAGACCCTTTTATCATAAGGTAAAACTGCCTTTTTAAATGTTTTGTTTAAATAACTTTTTTTTTAAATGCTGGGTCGCAAGAAACCTAGAATTTGACAATTAAGGAGGCTAAAAAACCTTGAATTTTTAACAATTTTAACATGTTTGTAATAAAATATCGATTTGACTTTTAAAATTTATCAAATAGATAAAAAAATTGTCATCATCAAAGATTTTTGTTACAAAAAAAACACATTTAAAGTAGCTTTACAGTATCTTCTTAACGTTTTTATACCACTTAACACATTTGTTTATCTTAAACCTAACTTTAACAAAAAATAAACCAAAAAATGTCTACTTTTAAAACCTAAGAAAATTTTGAAACCTGGAGAAAACTGCTGAAAACAATTGGCAACCCTGTAAATGTGATTTTTTTTGTCTTATGACTTAAAATGAAAGTTTAGTTTACAGCAGATTTTCTTTACAGTTTCATAATCACCCCTTTGGCAGAAAATAAAAAACCAACTAATACTTATTTAGGAAAAAAACCTGTTGTAAATTTAAAAAAACCCGTCAATCATTCATGAGATATATTTTTAAAGTTCATTACAAACCCTAGAAAATTTTAAGTAAGTTATTTGTTGCCAACTTATTTGTGATCGCTCCTTACCGCCCAGAACTTAAAAACCTCCCTTTTATAAGGCCTTCTTAATAGTTATTGCCCCCGGCTTGCTAAAATTGCTAAAAAGTAGCAATATTGCAAAATTAGAAAAACTATGCTTATTTAGTATACAAAAATTAAAAATTGAAATCTTTTAATTCATGTTTTAATGATTGCGGGAATCTTTTTTTATATAATACAATAACGTCACCTTTGCATCATTTTTATAATCTAACAAGTATAATAAATTATTACTACAATATAAATTTTCAAATTTCAAAACAAGTACACATGTTATTTTTTTTAGTGTAGCATTTTTATTTAAGAAACTAATGAAATTAGTACAGAATTTCCCTTCTTTATAAGACTCTCATTAATTTTTACTAGAACAATATATATTTTTTTTGTAGCTATTTAATTCTATAAAATCCTTAAGTATGAACAGAAATCAAAAAAGGAAAACGCTTCCAATGAAGTTGGAAAGTTTTACTTCTCGAAAAAGGTTTGTTAAAGTGTAATTTTAGTTTTATTCTAATCTTACAAATTTTTCAAGTTATTTTCTACAACATTTTATAAATCAATTTGTAGCAATGAAAAGTACTTTAATAAATAATTTAAGTTTATAAAAGTAAGGTATTATGTAATTTTGAACATTTAACCTAATTTAGATCAATAGCTAATAAGTATTTCTTAAATTAAACTCACTCTAAAAATATTCACAGTTTGTAATTATGAAAATTTTTTTCATAAATACTATTAGTTTAAGTTATTATAAAAAACTACTTTTTAGCAAATTTTCTATGATTAGTTTTAGTACTTTAAAAGTATTTTGATAATAGATTATTATTGTATAACTTATTTAAGAAAATAAATTAACATAATAAGAAACAAATGCATAAACAACGTTGAAAAAAAAAACCCAATTAGCAAAGCGAAAATAACTAAAGAAAAACTACTAACAAATAAAATGTTTTCTACAAAAATAAAGTAAACTTATTGTTATTGCTTGCTTTGTCTGTTAAAAATTATATTTCTTTCTTTTGTTCTGCTAAATAACTTTTTGGGTAAGTATTAATATAAACAACAGATACTTTAAATATACTTAAGTTTAGGAGAATTTTTTGTATAAACTTATCAACTACTACTGTATATAACAGTGGTCGGCAGGCAATTGGTGCTTGAGTGCCAAAATTCAAGTTTTTAAATCTTCGCGGGCTATAGTTTTAGTCACATTTTTATAATCTTTAGGTTTTAGTTTTACACACAGTGAAACATTGTATTAGTTTTATTCAAAGTCTTACTTTTACTCACTTTATAATTTTTATGACTTTAATCTATATACAGAAGGTTTTTTTAAATTTTACATATTTATTGAACTAAAATTTACTTTAGCTAACATACTTAAGTCTTTATAATCTATTTACTATTTAAAAAACTTGATACATTTAATACTAAGTGGCAATCATATGTCAAAATACTAATACTTAATAAATTTAAAAAAGACAAAACCATGATTAATTTTAAACTCCTAAAACCAATCAGTTGAAAACTGATTTTGTTAATTCAACTTAAGTAAAAGTAGTAAAACTGTCTGAATCTTACGAGTGTGAAGTTAGCTTGGTAACATTTTTCAAGAATTTTTAAAAATATCTAAACTTTAGACCAAATTATTTTCCTTATATTAATAGCTAAATAGTTTATTTTTCATTCTAGAGAACGGTTCTTTGTTTTTAATAAATAAAAAATTCCACTGAATTGGGGTTTGACTTTTAGTGTGGGGTCCCTCAGAAAAAAAAGAGTTTGTTATCAATTTTTACTAAATTCGAATTTAATTAAAAAAAAAAACCTTTTTTTTTATTTATTTATATTTATTTGTGAATAAATTTTTATACAACAACTATTTTTTTCTAAATCTTAATATTTTGTTCTATTTGGACTTATTCTAGAATTCCTTATTCCGGAATAAGGCCAAATAGAACGAAATATGAGTTTTGCTATCAATTTTTCTTAGCTCGAATTAAAAAATACTTATATTTATTTATTAATAAATTTTATACAACATTTTTTTTTTTTTACTATTGTTAATATTTCGCTTTACTTGGCCTTATTCCGGGAATAAGGAATTCTGGAATAAGGCCAAATAGTACAAAATATTAATAGTTAGAAAAAAAATTGTTGTAAAAAATTTATTCACAAATAAATATAAATAAAAAACAAGATTTTTTTTTACTTAATCCGAGCTCAGTAAAAATTGATAACAAAACTCATTTTTTTCTAAGGGGTCCACACTAAAAGTCAAACCTCAATTCAATGGATTTTTTAAGTTAAGGACAAAGAAAAATTTTCTATTTATCTATTAAAATAATAAAAATAATTGGGTTTAAAAGTTGGACATTTTTAAAAATTCTTGAAAAAGTTACCGAGATAACTTCACACTCGTCAAAATCTTTCATTAAAAACTTCAAACTAGTACAAGCTAGCCTGATTTTTACAAAATTTAAGACCAGTCTGAAAATTTTAAAGTATATAGCAACGTTAAAAACTGTTGTTAAATACTGAATCTATTAAACAGTTAAACTAAAAAAAAAATTTTTTTAATATCATAGCAAAAATTTTAAAACTACGTATGAATTTTAAGATTTGTATAAGTTTTAATCATAGAATTAAATAGATTATTTTTCATACTTTATCATCTTTTTATTTACTGATTTAAATTTTGAAAACTCGTTTTTTTTGTGTGGTGACCATGGCGTATGTAAAACAAAATAAAAAAGTATATGTTTTTTGTGCTATTTTCAACCGTTTGAAAGATTGTAAACACAAAAACAGGCCATTAATACTGTGTTTTAGCATACTTTATATATTCTTATTCTTAGTTAAATTAGTTTCGTATACTGTTATTATAAAGCAGGACATTGTTAAGTACAGTGTTGTTCTGTAAAATAAAGTTTAAATATAAAAAAGTATGTTTAAATTGCTTTTGAAGTTTACAGGGCCAGGGCTTACACTTTTTAAAGGCATAGGAAAATTGGTCATAGTGACTAAAAACTAATTTTAATCAGCCTGGGTTTATTGTACTTAAAAAAAAGAATTCAGGCTTAATGCAGTTGCCTTTAAAACCAGTGTTCGTTTTTTAAATTTATATGTCTACAATTAAATTAAATAATATTTAAACTAATAGCACCTTTAGGACTTAAAGTTTTCCATATAATTAAAAAAAAACTTTAAATTAAAAAAGATATACATAATAAGTTTTTTAGTCAATCTTCAAAGCAAAAATGTCAGCCTAATGATTTAAACCAAGTTGGAGGTTTTAGAATTAAGTGTCATACTAAATTTAACTCATTATGAAGTATCTATTTTGAATCTTTCATAAATATTAACATTCTTTACAAAGTTATATACCAGGGGGGTATACTATCAAAATCCACCCCGCGTTCAAAAACCCACCCATTTTTTTTGTTTTTCTTTATTTAATAATTCATTTTATATATTTTTGCATTTTTTTAATTTTTTTTTTAATTATTTTTTTTCTATCTGTGTTACCCCTAACCCTCGATCGGTAGGCGGTTCTCGAATTTTACTGGGTTGGTTTTGAACGTGTCCCATACTAGGGACCGGCAAACTGCGGCCCGGGGCACATTTTTATTTTGAATGGAATGCGGTCCGCGACCATGTAAGTTTAACCATAATTATACTGATTTTTTTAAAATTTAAGATGTGCCACCATAAATACTTTTTTTAAGTTGTCTTAAATTGGGCACAAGTGTTTATGTGATAATTGCATCTTAAAAAAACAACTAAAAACTCTAAGGTCGTATTTTTGGGTCATATACATTTTGCATCAGGGGGGTTTTTAGAAAATCGAATTTGCTAAGATGAAAGTTTCTTCAAATCATCTTGAATATTACACAGGGTGTTTTTGTAGTATTTACTGCTTAGCTGAAAACTCAAAGGTCACCGCATTTATAAGCACCCTAGTATGCATAAGAGTAAATTTAAAGTGCACAGAAAACTTCCGTAAAAAAAATTAAAACGACTAAAAATCAAAAATCAAACAATTTTACCTTATTTCTTTTTATTTTGATGTTTTAATTGTTTTTTTATTCATTTAATTATAGTATTTGTTATAAAAAAGGGACAAGTTTAAAATCCACTCGATCAAAATCCACCTAGTAAAATTCGAGAACCGCTTACCGATCGAGGATAAGGGTTAGGGGAGACAAAAAATAATGAAAAAAAGCAAGATATATACAAATTAGATTTATAAATAAAGAAAAATAAAAAAAATTGAGTTGATTTTGAACGCGGTTGGATTTTGATAGTATACCATAAAAACTTAGGTATAAATACCATGCTAAACAAAACACCTAAGTTTTTAAGAATTCAAATAGTAGTTCATTACTTTGCATTACTTATGTACATAATAGAAAAATATTGCATTTATTAAACATTTATTTTATGAATAAGTCACTGAATCCAAGTACTTAAGTACAAGTAAAAAATATTTTTTGTTCACCATTTGCTGTTGAAAGAAGGAAGTTATTATCGAAACTAAGAAAAAATACTGCAAGAAAGCTGATCTGTCTTTCCAAATTTTTAAGCTTAAGCAGTAAAATTTTCTAACGGGGTTTAAACTTTTTCCAGTGACTTAAAAAAAAATCAATTACATCATTTTAACAAAAAAAAATCGACTTTAAAGAGTTTTTTTTGGCGGGCCATACTTACATGGTGGCGGGCCGCATTCAATTCAAAATAAAAATGTGCCCGCGGGCCGCAGTTGGCCATAGAGCCGCAGTTTGCCAACTCCTAGTATGGGAGACGTTCAAAATCCACCCGCGTTTAAAATCCACTAAGTAAAATTCGAGAACCGCTTACCGATCGAGGGTTAGGGGTAACACAGATAGTAAAAAATAATAAAAAAATAAATTTTAAAAATGCAAAAAATATATAAAATGAATTATTAAATAAAATAAATATAAAAAAATTGGGTGGGTTTTGAATGTGGGTGGATTTTGATAGTATACCCCCTTCTATATAACTTAGTAAAAAATGCAAGGTTAATATTAATGAATGCTTCAAATTAGATACGTCATAACGAATTAAACTTAATATGATATTGATTTCATGTTTTTCAATACTTTGGTTTTACGTATTGTTTTTTTATATACCTTCCATTTATTTGTTCAAAACTTTTTTCAGAACTATTTTAACAACTGGTGATCTCTTGTATCTTAATATAAGAGTAAAACAATTTTTTGTTGATAATAAACTGGAAAAATAATATTTAATTAATTTTAGTATTTCAAACAAATATTGTTCAGCTAAGAAGTTTTTTAAAATAGGTTAACAAGACTTTAAGCATAAGTAAGTAAATAGAAACTTAAGATGCTTAAAGCTTAATATTTTTATTGTAGAGTATCTTTTAACCATATTAAGTTTCTAATAATTATCTTAAGTTTATCTTTACATTTTCAGTGTATGCTCAAAAGTTCCTAATAAACTTCAATAAAAGAAATAGGAGTTTCTCGTTTTTTTTTATATTTATCTATTTTAATGTCCTGCTAATATTTTAATTTTTCTGTTTTTATCAGCTTCTCCTACTTATCTGTTCCTTAATTTAAGCACTTAAATTAAAAATTTGACATGTTTATTTATTATAAGTAGTAAAAAGAATTATGCATTAAAATATAATGTGCTTTAAAAGTAAACGTTATACTTTTTTATATACCATTTGCAACTAAATATCAATAGATTATTCTATTGTTCTGTATTTTATTACACAAAGCTTTTCAAAACTATACGAGTTTCATTCTCAAGTGATAAACTTTAAATGAAAATTGAAAAAATTTTGGTAAGTGAACAGCTTAAAAAATAAATTTAAATTATGACGTATGAATAAATTCAAACAAATACAAAATTTAGAATTATTTGAATTTATTCAATTATTGACAAAATTAATTCAAATTTGGTGTTTTATTTTAAACAAACAGACAGTTCTGAAGCATCTAATGTTAAACTTACATAACAATGTTATCATTTTGAAAACCTTGTCTTAAGGTTTAATTTATAAAACTATGGTAGTGAAAAATAACTTTTGGTAAAATATATGTTTAAAATTAAAATTATTATAAATACTTGAAATTGCAATATTAAATTTTTTTTTTGTCTTATAACAAAAAAAAGAACTTGATATAACAAATAAATAAACAGAAACCTTTAGAAAAATAATTGTAAGAAAAAATAGTAAAAAGTGCAGTTCCAATTAACTTAAACGGAGGAACGAGAATTGTGAAAATTTGAAATTTAAGAATAGTCAGTATTTAGTCAGTCTTCTTCTCTCTCAAAGTAATGCTTGAAAACGTCAATGTAACGTTGTCTTTGTCTATTAAAATCACCTTCGTTAATATTCAAATAACTATGCTGTAAGGGTGTTAATAACTTATATACTGAAAATGAATTATAAGTTAAAAGAAGGAGCTCGTAACTTCAAACTTTTAACTTATGTTACATAAAAAATACAAAGCAAAATTAATTTTTGTTATGTAATCACCAAGCAAAGTTTTATATTTTTTATTTAATCTATCAAAACAAAACGATTTTATATGTTATATGTATTAAAATTAGTTTCATTTATTATTATTTTTAAGCCATAACTATAACTGGGTTGTGTTAGTACAAGTACTAGAAAAGTAAAACTTTATTGTTAGTCTGAAATTTGCTGTAAATAATCCAATTGATTACACGCATTTGTACACCAATTGATTTTAACAACTGGTGATCTCTTGTATCTTAATATAAGAGTAAAACAATTTTTTGTTGATAATAAACTGGAAAAATAATATTTAATTAATTTTAGTATTTCAAACAAATATTGTTCAGCTAAGAAGTTTTTTAAAATAGGTTAACAAGACTTTAAGCATAAGTAAGTAAATAGAAACTTAAGATGCTTAAAGCTTAATATTTTTATTGTAGTATCTTTTAACCATATTAAGTTTCTAATAATTATCTTAAGTTTATCTTTACATTTTCAGTGTATGCTCAAAAGTTCCTAATAAACTTCAATAAAAGAAATAGGAGTTTCTCGTTTTTTTTATATTTATCTATTTTAATGTCCTGCTAATATTTTAATTTTTCTGTTTTTATCAGCTTCTCCTACTTATCTGTTCCTTAATTTAAGCACTTAAATTAAAAATTTGACATGTTTATTTATTATAAGTAGTAAAAAGAATTATGCATTAAAATATAATGTGCTTTAAAAGTAAACGTTATACTTTTTTATATACCATTTGCAACTAAATATCAATAGATTATTCTATTGTTCTGTATTTTATTACACAAAGCTTTTCAAAACTATACGAGTTTCATTCTCAAGTGATAAACTTTAAATGAAAATTGAAAAAATTTTGGTAAGTGAACAGCTTAAAAAATAAATTTAAATTATGACGTATGAATAAATTCAAACAAATACAAAATTTAGAATTATTTGAATTTATTCAATTATTGACAAAATTAATTCAAATTTGGTGTTTTATTTTAAACAAACAGACAGTTCTGAAGCATCTAATGTTAAACTTACATAACAATGTTATCATTTTGAAAACCTTGTCTTAAGGTTTAATTTATAAAACTATGGTAGTGAAAAATAACTTTTGGTAAAATATATGTTTAAAATTAAAATTATTATAAATACTTGAAATTGCAATATTAAATTTTTTTTTTTGTCTTATAACAAAAAAAAGAACTTGATATAACAAATAAATAAACAGAAACCTTTAGAAAAATAATTGTAAGAAAAAATAGTAAAAAGTGCAGTTCCAATTAACTTAAACGGAGGAACGAGAATTGTGAAAATTTGAAATTTAAGAATAGTCAGTATTTAGTCAGTCTTCTTCTCTCTCAAAGTAATGCTTGAAAACGTCAATGTAACGTTGTCTTTGTCTATTAAAATCACCTTCGTTAATATTCAAATAACTATGCTGTAAGGGTGTTAATAACTTATATACTGAAAATGAATTATAAGTTAAAAGAAGGAGCTCGTAACTTCAAACTTTTAACTTATGTTACATAAAAATACAAAGCAAAATTAATTTTTGTTATGTAATCACCAAGCAAGTTTTATATTTTTTTATTTAATCTATCAAAACAAAACGATTTTATATGTTATATGTATTAAAATTAGTTTCATTTATTATTATTTTTAAGCCATAACTATAACTGGGTTGTGTTAGTACAAGTACTAGAAAAGTAAAACTTTATTGTTAGTCTGAAATTTGCTGTAAATAATCCAATTGATTACACGCAGGTTGAAAGGGAAACAAAAGACTCTACAGTTTTTAGAGAAAACAAAAGAGGAAAGCATAAAATTTGTTGAAGAAAAATGCAAAAAAAAGTATTGTAAAATCCTTCAAAAAGGTTTGAATTTTTTATTTTTGGTTTTCTATAGAAGTTTTAAATTTCTAATGACAAAGAAAATATGCAAAAAAAAAGTATTTGTTGAATAAACAGTCAACTATACGCAAAAAAAGTCCCCGAAAAGCCGCCTAATGTTATGTTTGTAAATTTATATCTAAACTTCTTAAAGTTATTCAATAAACAAAAATTTACCCATAAAAAGATATCATATGTAATTTAATTTTAATTTGCAGAAAACTCCCAAGCAGATGAAAGCAATCTTATACCAGCTCTTAGAATGGGCAGCCTTATATTAAACAAAAGTTTAGAAGACAAGTTGTGCAAGTATATTAAACATAATTTGAACTACAAAATTTCATCCAGGTTTGGTAGATTAATTTTGTTTCAAATGCTCTCTAAACTGCCAAGTATAGATCAGTTTACAAAGATGTACCTTGAGAGGTGGTTTACAGTATTTGTAGAGACCGAGTTCTTTTTAGAGATGGAATATTCACTTGTGCGTAAGTTATTATCAAGTTCTAACTTACATATCACGTCTGAAATTGAAGTTTTTAATGCTGCAGATGTATGGATAAGTCACAACACTAAAGATAGAAGCAAATATGCAAAAAGTCTTTTATTGCAAGTCAGATTTCCATTGCTTTCTGATTGTGCTTTGAACCATACCTTACGAAAGACATCATCATTTCAACAAGTGGAAGAATGTTCTGTAACAATTGATGATATTTTAAATGGAAATGTAATTTTTGCACATAAACCAAAAACTACTTTACTAATCGCTATTGTACACGGCCTATTTCAATGTCCACAAAGCTTTTAAACAACAAATCAGTTTGTTATAAAGGTGAAGTCTACACTTTTAATAATATACAATATGGTGGCAGTGATACAGTTGAAAAATATGTTCCTGCATCAAACAAAGGCAAAACATTGGCTAATTTATGTAAATATTTGGAAGAAACTCTTTGTTTTAGCCTATGTGTTTTTATAAACAAAATATACCTATTTGGAGGTGTTCACAAGAGTGGAGAAGGCACAAGCAATATTTGCTTGGAGTTTGATCCAAAAAATTGCAGTTGGAGGCGGAGAGCTGATATGGGGTTAGCAAGAGAAGGACCTTCTTCTGTGGTATATTGTGGAAGAATTGTAGTATCTGGTGGCATAGCTAGCGTTTGGGAACTTAATAGTGATGATCAAATAAAAAACAACACCAAAAACTTTTTTATACCAGAATGGGAAGAAGAAGAAACAGTGTCAAGAACAGTGGAAGAATACGATCCTGTGAGTAACTCTTGGTCAAAATTTCCCAGTATGACTGATGGTAGAGCTTATCATCATTCCGTAGCAATGAATAACAAATTATTTGTTATCTGTGGTGGAATTAATAAGTCAGAAGTTTATGATTCTACATGCAAGCAGTTTGTTAATTTGAAAATGAGTTTCCAACTAAAAGAAGATTTCTTAACAAATCAATGTCAAGCTTTTATTATCGCAAACACTATATTTTTATTTGATGAAGTCACTCCTTCATTTGTTTTATCTTATGACACAAGGACTAACGAGTGGGCTGAAAAAACATACGAAATTGTTAACAGCTTAGAAGAATTCAGTTCTATTCAAGTACTTCAGTAATAACTAAAGACTTACTAAGGCTCATGGCACTTTTTTATATTGTTGATAACTGCTTAGATTAAATTTAGTCTCATAAAGTGTTTTCAAAACTAGTTTTATTAACACTACAAAATAGGGGACGGTTCAAATATACACATAGACACTTTTACAAAAGCATAAATTTTGCACGGTAGTAAAACAAATAAAAAGTACCGCCATGGGGTTAGGGGTAATTGTGATAGTTTAAAAAAACAAAAATAAAAACGACAAGAAAAATATAAACCAACCAAGGGTAAGGTTTAGGCAAGGTTGCCAAAAAACCTAGAAACCTAAAAAAATCTGGAATTTGGGAAATTTTTTCAATAAACCTGGAAAAACCGGAAATTTTTAATAATTTTAATATGTTAAGCAGGTAAATTTCGATTTGACACAATAAATCTATCATATAGATTTAATTTTTTGTCATAAACAATTTTTTTTATTAAAAAAAACACTTAAAGTAGCTTTACAGTATTTTTTTAATGTTTTTATACTATAAAACACAGATTTTCCCTTAATCTTAACTTAAAACTTAAAGTAGACCTAAAAATGGGTACTTTAAAACCTGAAGGAAATTTTGAAAACCTGGAGAAAATTTGCTAAAAACATTTAGCAACTATGGTTAGGGGTAACAGTGATAGTTAGAAAAAAAACAAATTACCCAGTAAGGCACATTGCATTGGCAAGTAGCCATTGACCCTTTGATTTTTTAGAGCTGGGCTTTTTCTTTTAAAAACTTGTTGGTTATATTCTACTCCAAGTATATTAAAAGCTATGTAAGCTTAAATCTAGCAAGTTTTTGCTGGTCTGAAGTTTGAAAATAAGTCAAAAAACTAAAAGTTCATGTCAAAATTAAGGCCTACAGCAATTGCGTACTAAAAAATACTTATAAAAACAATGAACTTCACCGCACGATCAACAACAACAGCATCCGAGACAATCCTACGACCGGTTTAGTCCTAATTAGGACTCATCAGTTGATGATCGTTGTTGTTGATCGTGCGGTGAAGTTCATTGTTTATTATTGAAGGCATAAAATATCTCAACTTTTAAAATAATTATATTATTTTTTGATATAATTGTACTAAATTAATAAAAAAAATTATAATTTTGTTTAAATAAGTATTTCATGTATTTTTTTGTAACTTTCTGCAGGCAAACTTTTCACAAAAAATATTGAGAATTTGGAGTTGTGTTTACACTGTAAAATGCGAAAACTGGTTTTATTTAAACTTACATAAATTTTTAAATACTTAATGTGGAAAAGCAACAGAACTATTTTTAAAACAAAGAAGTTAAATTATATCTAACTATGTTTAACACTTGTTTTTTTTTATAAGCAATGGTCGCTTGAACCCGTTTTTAACCAATTGTGTAAGGGTAAGGGGTAAGAATGATAGTAAAAAACAAAAATAAGTTTCAACCCGTGTTAAAGTGTCTTAGTGCAAAAGTGACTTTTCGTGCAAAAGTGACCTTTCGTGCAAAAGTGTCTTCGTGTAAGAGTTACCCCTCTTGCAAAAGTTATGTCGTGCAAAAGTGTCCCTTCGTGTACTTTTAATGCCTTCCAAAAAAAACAAAATGAAGTTTTATAAAATTATGAACATAGAATAGTTTTTTGGATTTCAAAATTATTTAAAGTTAATAAAGTTAATCTTCTAAAAATGTTACATGAGCTTTTTTCTTTCGCAAAGTTTATTTATAGGATATAACATGGGTAAAATAAAAGTACTATAGTTGAGTAATAATGAATTAGTCTCTTTTTTGACCCTAAACTAGTTATCTACCTGATCAAAATTTAGTTTTACAAAATGAGAACCGCCCGGGCCTGGATACGGATTAAGTTATTTATAAAAATTATAAATGTTTTGCTCCGGTGATTTTGTCAGAAGCCATTTCGACGGTTATTCAGCGACTCGTATCAGTGGCTGGAAAGTAAGCAGTGAACATTCAAGCGGCCATCGCCATAGACTAAAAAAAATAAATTTGTTGAAAAAGGAATAAAACTAAGTGCTAAACATAGTTAAATATAACTTGATTTTTTTGTTTTAAAAACGGTTTTGTTACTTTTCTGCTTAAAGTATTTAAGAAGTTATGTGACTTTAAATTTAACGAGTTTTCGCCTTATACAGTGTTAAAGCTACTCAAAATTCATCATAGTTTTTGTCATAAATTTGCTTGCAGAATGTTACTTGAAATACTTATTTAGAAAAAAATGTATTACTAGTTTTTTTAATTTGGTATAATGTATATCGAAAAAAAAAGATAAGCTGTTTAAAAAATAAACATTTTAATATTATTCTATACTAAAAAAGTTGACATCTTTAAAAAAATTGAGAAAATGTGCTTCAAAATATCGATTATATAAACTTAGAAAAAGTTATAAAGCAATCAAAAGATTTTTTTTTAAATTTTAGATATGTTTGCTAAAAGATAAAAAAAATTTCAGTGATAAGTGTTTTGAGATGTTTAGTTTTATAATTATTAAATTATAATAGTTATATTATTTTAAAGCAAACGGCGCTTAAAAAGGTTTAGATATTTTCATTGTTAATTTTCGGAGGAGTTTACATTATATCGTAGTTTAAATTTTAAAAAATTTACTGAAATTTTAAAAACCCTTAAGTTGTTTATAAAACTTAGTTTTAAAAATATAGCACGGTTTTAACTTACACTACTAATCTTAAGTAGTTAAACATACAAGCTAAATCAGTATAAAGTTTTAATGTAATGTTTTTATAGTAACAAATACGTGAACTTTATAAATAAGAAAGTAACTTGTTTGCATATACATAAAAAATACATTTTTATTAATGTTAACTGTAAGAATAGCTTTATATTTTTACAGCTAAATAATTCCAATATTTTTTGTTTAAAGTACTAATAAGGTTTTTGGAAAATATAAATTTTAGGCTAATGCTAAAAAAATTATTACTTTAGATGAATTTTACGACTTTTTTTCGGTTGGTTTTCTTTTTGGTTTTCGAATAAACATTTTCGAATAATTTTTTAGTATATAATGAATACCAAGACAAGTTTTTATTTAGCCAAAGTACATAACCTAAACGAGTACTATAGCTTGTATAAAATTAAACCTTTAAACTAAACTAACATGTGTTTTGAATCTTCGTTTAACAATACTGAGTCTTTTTAGAATACATAAGTTTGAATACATAAGCTACTTTTTTCTTTCATAAAAGATAAAACTAATCTCAAAACAAGCGGCGTCATTGAATATCTTTTAGAGTTACTTAAGTTATACTACGTTTGTAAAAGTAGTACTAAAAGTTATTTATAAAAGGCAAAACTAAATAAAAATTTGATATTAACGAAACAAACACTGAGTATGTGTTATTTAAAATGTAAATGTTGAACCTTTTTATGGCTATTATGCTTACTTACCCTCTTTCTTCTTTTTTTTTTTTGATTGCCACCCTACTTTTGCACTGATTAGTGTATGTTTGAGTTATTAAAAGTTCAAACAAACAGTTACATATTTACTTACAAGTAATTGAATGTTCGGAACGGGGGAAAACCCTGATGCTCGGATGACGCAGAACGGCAAGTGAAACGATTCGCTTCCTCGGGTCGATCGTCGGCTCGGTTTTTACGACTGACACGTTTTTCAGGTTGAAGCACGGCTTCCTCCAGCCGCGCCTCTCGATCGACTCTGTCGCCGACAAAGAAGTTAGGAGGAGTTTTATTGAAATACAAAAAAAAAAATCATAATTAAAAACTGATAAACTTAGAGCCTTAAACAAGTAAACCAAAACACAAACTCGTTCTATTACTTTTTGTTTTTATTTAAATAATTGTTTTATTGTAATATAAATTTAAAACATTTCTTATACATACATGAAAGTTTGAAAACTTGAACAATAATTTTTACCAAGCGTAGTTTCATAATTTTAAGCACATTAAACGCACGGACTGTACTTTTTATATTCATTGAAAAAACTTAGTTTTGCTTCGTATGACTCAATGAAACTGTGGTATCACTAGTTTCTTGTTTCAAAAAATTAGAAAAAAAAGAACACAATTATTTATAAGCTCAATCTGTTCTCAAAAGACTTGTCATTGAAGTTTTACATCATGAAGGTTTTTGACGTATTTAAAACAAACTGCACGCTGTTTCAAGCAAACAAAAGTTTAACTTTAAACTTTAAAATATTTTTAAAGTAGCTAAATAATGTAATCTCTCTGTTATTTTATTTTACCGTTTTCAATTTCAGCCAAACTTTTAATTTTCCATGCAAAATTACTTTTTATATTCAATGTTCACCTGTAACGAATTCGATTCTCGATTTCGTTGTTTTATACTTTTCCGCCAGTTGGCGCTATAGTCAGCCGAAATTGTGTACTTATTTCAAGATAACGATAAGAAATTGCTCATTAGCCTCTAGCTTGCGCACTACGCGCAGCTCGATATGTTGTTTGATATTTTTGTTTTTGGCTCAGTTAGTCATAAGATCGTGCAGAAAGCACACTAATTTTAAGAAGTTAAGACACTGATTGAATTTAAGAACTTTGTTATGATTGTCATTTTATAAGAATTTTATGTTTATTTGTGCTACTGTATTGTAATGTGCTCAGTTAAGCCATAAGACCGTGCGAGACGCACACGAATTCATTATAAGAACTTTTATATTATTTTCGTTTTATAAGATCTTGATGCTTATTTGCATTATCGTAATATATGTATTATATTGTGCTTAGTTTAGCCATCGTTGTGCATGAAGCACAATATATATTAAGACTCTGTATTATTAGTACTTTTATAAGTAAGAACTATTTTTGTATTTAAGATTTAATACATTTTAAGAACATTTCTATTTGTAGAACTTTGTGTTTATTTGTTGTGTTTGTTTTCGTAATTTTAATCTACTGATAAATTGGCTGCTTTATCAATTCTACTTCCTAATTTTCACATTAATATCACGTTTCCGATAAACTCACTTCATTAAAGAAATTATATATATTAAGTTTATTACATACTTATTAATTACTAAGTTAAACCTAATGAGTAAGATAAATTCATTTAAAAACCTTAAGAGCTAAACGCGCTAAGCGTTTAGCACAAAAAAGGGGACTTCCCCAATTAAAGTTAGTTCCTACCTCAGGCCCCGGAGGACTACACACCTGAACCACAAAACAACTTCTATTACGGCTTATAAATAGTTATTCTTTATGGCTGTTAATTAAAAGCATTTAAGGTACACATGTGTATTGTGAGAAGTATTTTAAAGAAACTAATATCCTACTTTTAACATTTTTGGTACTGTTTAAATGAATTTAATTTTGGTACTTAAAGATGCAAATGAATGTTGAACTAATTAACTTACACTGACAGAAACATGTCTTGTAAAAGGTATGTTATAAGTTTTTATTACACTTTAAGTTTAAATTTATATTTAAAACTAATATTACGAAAATAATAACTTAAGTAAGTTAATTAATTTTAAAATAGCTGTACTTTAGTTATTTACTTTATTAACTCTACTGATGTACTTAATTTTATATTCAGTTAAAAAAATGTACTGAACTCGTTTACTATGATTCATTTAAATAGTTTTGTCATTCAATTAAAAAAAACACCTGTTTTATTTCCAAGCTCATTCGTGAAGAAACTTTATAATAAACAATGGGAAGTTTTTAACGCGTATTAAATTTTTATTTTATAATCTGTTTCTTAAAAAAAATTTGAATAGCCATTACAAAGAAAAAAAATAGCTGTGTTTGATATTTGTCAGCATACAAAAAACATTCATCACTTTAAAAAATGTAAACGAAAACATATAAGAAACTCACGATCATTTCTTAACAGTTTCTGGTTTCTTACTTAAATATGTGGCATAAAATATCAGGTAAAAATATTAAGCATTATTTTTGAATATAGTATTATTGAAATGCAAACGATGAGGTGAATATAACAAAAAGTTTTTTTTAAAGGCGTCTTTATTTTTCCTTTAAATTAACTTTAAAATGATTTCAAATTTTAACTACATTACCTCAAAAAAGTGATTATAAGAATGATTGATTTTTCTGTTGAATTTATACGAAGTTTTAAATACATTATATAAACAGTCTATTATATTAAAGTTTATTTAAATTAAGTCCAATCAAGTTTAACATCTGTATCTTTTAAGCACGGAAACTTTATAGCTAAGGCTTTGTACAAATAAAATCAAGTTTAATCAAGACTTTCGCTTTTTATTTGCACTTTATGATTGAAACTCGATGTTTAAGCTATGTTTCGAAGTTATCTCATAATTTATGGAATCTTACTTTACATTAACTTAAAAAACCAGTCGGAACTCGATTGTGTCTCTGCAGACAGGGCAGCTCGGTTCTTGGTACCTCAGCTCGTCAGTGAGCGGATCTCTGACCAGATTGTTCATTTGTTCTCTCACCCAATCAACTATGTGTTGCTTGCAAAAATGATGCGAGCAATTTAACTGAACCACTACATCACCATCCAAATATTCTTCCAAGCAAACATAGCAAACATCATCAATCACAAGTTCGTTGCTGTTGTAAATAAAAGATTCCTTTTCGTTGACTAAATACAGAGGTTTGTACTCATGATCGAAACGCTTTGTTGTTTGATGCAATTCGTTATAATGCTTTATAATCTCAAAGATTTGGGAAGATATTTTGTTGAAATTGTATTTCTTTTGCAACTCTTTTACATCAGTCATTGCATCTTCTAAGCACAGTTCGCATTTTCTAGTAAGATCTAGGCGACTTTTCACTGATTTTATTTCAGAAAGAAGAACATTCATTTTAGCGGTGTTCATTTTTAAATTAAAACTAGATATATTTGGTCGTAGCTTCCAATAACACTTCTTACCTCTCCTATGAATTCAAGAGACAAAATTGACTCGAGATCAAATTCAAGTTCAGCAGCGGAAAAAGTTTGATCTAAAGGAAACCTGAATGTTGGGCTGTCAAAGAAAAAGCTGTAAGTCGAATTGAAGCTTCTACAGTCAGCCACAAGCTTTTGAAGTTGCTCTTGCAAACTTGCATTGGCAACTGCGTCTTCCGGCTTCAGCGTGGAGCGGACATAGCAAGCTTTTCTTATCAGCGTAAAGTACATCAAGTGTATCAGAGGCAAGCAGTCTGAAGCCGTTTCATAATTTTTAACCTTTTCACTCACTTCACCGAGCTCAATTTTTAATTTTTCTCGGACGCAAGAGCTTTCGAAAAGTTTTCGTCTCTCCACAACTTCTCTGTGATACTTTTTCGTTGTTTTCAAAGAAGCGAAGTCAGTTTCAAATTGTTTAAAATCCAGAAAACGCACCAAACGTTTATTTGTTTCTCTGAGCTGATCGTTGTAACTTAAATTGTCCAGTGCCATCTTCAAAGTGTGTTCGATTCTTTCAAAAGTGTTTTTCACATTTGATCTTAAAGGCATGACAGTTATTTCACGAAAAGTGCATTCACAGTCATTCATCATTTTTTCGACGTCAAACAGGTTAATGAACAGGTTAACATCGTAACCAACAAAATTAAAATAAAATTCTTTAATGCACATGTTTCCTTGCTTATCTCTATACAACACTGTTACTCCAGATATGTTGATGAAAGATTTTATTTCCAGGCAAAATTCTTTGTAAGAAATCTGAGTTTGGTATAAAACCTTGCGGAGAAACTCCAGAAACTTTGAGTTGTTTTCAGCTTTAAACTTTTTCATTATTTTTAAGATACATATGAAATAATCTTTGAAAACATCAATGAATTCTTTCCTGTCTCTTTTTTCAAAGCAATACAAAATGTTTTGAAGTTTGTCAACTTTTGCTTGTATTTTATTAATTTCATTATCCTCATTCATTTTATTAAAATATTTTTACATTACTGATTAAAATAGTGTTTATAAATGTTTCTAGTTTACATCTGTGATCTAACAAACACGAGCAACGGTTAAAATCAGTAAGCTATTAATTTTTGTTACAGAATTTAAAAAAACTTTAGTTATTTTTTTTAAGCAGTTGTACTCGTGTTTTTTAAATTTAGTTTACTAAATTAAACTAAGATTATCTTTGTCATTAGCTTTGTTATATTAAAAATTAACCTTTTATTTTGCCGATTCTACAAGCTAGCAAAAGTAATGTTTTACAAATAAACGCTAAACTAACAATTTATGACATTTAAAAAGATGGTTGTCTTACATTAAAGCTGTAGTAATTATTATAATAAAATTTTTAACGTAGTTTTAATGAAGAGGTAGACAAAAACGAAAACGAAAATTTTGCTTCTGTTGATTAAAGTTTATATAAAAAAACGAAATTATTTTCGATGAAAATTTATACATTTTAGGTAACTATTAAAATTAATAATATATTAGACACATAGATGTTAATTGTTTATGATTTTTAATTTAAATTTTTGGATTATAACACAAGGTTTTAATATATAAGATTGTGATTTATTTGATAATTTATTGAAAGATAATTGTTTTAACCAGTCTTTTTTAATTAATTTTACCACTAACAATATAAAGAACGTATCTTTAGCACTAATTATTTTATTTTTAATCTAACTACCTCGTAAAACAACACTAATAGTTTATAATTAATTAATTTTTAATACTTTAGCTAAGTTTTAGTTGAGCAACGTATTTTCTGAAGTAATATTCTGCATTGTTTCTGTTGTGCTAAAAAGCTAGTGATATATACATTACACACATCTTTTTGTTTTGTGTCAATAAAAAATACTTTTCAAAGTAAAGTCTGCATGACAATTTATATTCAAAATCATTACTATTAGTTTAAACCAGTGTCATATTTATTAATGAGTTTTATTTCAACCAATGTTTCCACTTTTATCCAAAAATAAACAATTAAAACATACGTTTTTTAGCCGTGATATTAATATATTTTGATATTTATCCCTAGCTTATTTCGTACAAAAAATTAAAACGATACTCTAATAGACATTTTTTGGAAGCAATAAGTCTTAAATAAATTACAATTGCATAGTTGGTTAAAATAGTAAAAAATCAAAAATAGTGTATTTTTTGCTTTAAGTAGAAAAATAAACTATTTAAAGTTAAGTACTAAAAGCTTAACATTACACACATTTTAAACAAATGTTTAGTGCGAACTTTGAAAACAAGAACGTAAAAATTATATGAAACAACAATTTATGTGCTTATTTTGACATTAAGTTCTTGTTTTGTGTTAGTTTTCTTTGTAAGATTTTTAGAAGTTTAAGTACATATATAACTAATTTTAAACTTAAGTAAAAATAGCAATTTTTTCAAAAGCTTTTAAATAGTTGTTGTAAAGACAAAACATTATAGAAGCTTAATTACCACAAAAAACAAACTTTTCATATTAGTAATATTTTTTTATTGATCATTAAATAAACAACTATAGTCAAAGCTGCGAAACATACTATTTCATATAAGTTTACAAAGTGCTAGGACATACTATGTATGCTTGATACTCAAAATTTAAATTTGATCAATAAGTATAAAACTAAACGGCAAGTAATTAATCTTTAATAATTCTGTTTAATATTCCAACACATTTGATTGCGTTTTGGTGCCAGACTCGCTTGTAATGTCAAGTTGCACTTGCGTAACTTTACTTGCAGAAGGGTCACCAGTAAAGTTGTTATATAATGCCGACAGTGTTTGTGAATCATTAAAATAGAAAATAGTTACGTATGAAAATGAATAGTTCTTGTACTTTTTCTATATACCCAATAAGTTTAGAATTGAAGAAAAAATTAAGTTTTATTTGCAAGCTTCTACTCCAAACTCATTAAAAAAAATTTCAGACAATTACAAATCTAATGACCTACCATTTTTACAACATTGTTGTTTGTATGCACTAATTTGTGTAAAAACAATTGGTTTTTTTTACATGAAAAAAATTAAAACAGCATTAATTACTTAAAAACTTGTGTCAACAAGTTGATTTATTCTTTTAAAATTAATTTTAGTAATATGAAATAAAATTTGTGATATTATGACTTTTGATACATTATTAACAATAAGAAAAGTAGTTATAAAGACTGTTATACTATTTAAATGAAGAAAAAATAAAATAAAGCTTCTGATTTGTATACAAAAGTTATAAATATATAAATAACGAGAATTTTTTTTTCAAGTTTAAAATAACAATGACTAATAAAAAAAATAGTTTATGCGGTGTACTAAAATACGTAAACATGCTTATACTACGGCTTATATTACGTTTTTAAACGTTGTTTATTTGTGATAACTTGATACATTGTTTTTAATTAAGTAAGTACTTTGTTTTTAGCACAAAATAACTTTTTTTATACTTTTAGTTAGTCGTTTGTAAAATTTCACAAATTAAGAAAGCTTTGTTTTAATAAGTGTGTTTTAGTTGTTAATTAAGCTAACTAAGAACAGTTTTTCAGTTTATCGGAACATAAATTTATAAAAAAAATTTATATTAAGTATTAATAAAAATTTCGCTTGCAAAGTTCGTAAAATTACAGTTCAGCCTAAAACAAAAATATATAAAAACATATACCAACAAACTTTAAACTATAATTGAAGGTAAATTATTACATATAATTCTTTATTAACAAGTTTGATTTTATATGGATTTACAAATAATCAATTTATAAAGCTTATTTCAGTAGGCTAACAACAGATTTTATTTGTTGTCTAACAAAACATTTTTTAATTTTAGTATTTTGAATAAATTGTCAGCAAAAAAAATGACATTTAGATTTTATGCGTTTGGATTAAAAGGCGTCATTGTATTGATTGCCTCAAAAGTAATGTCAGAAATTGCCATGAAACGAAGAAAAGACGAAACATTTAAAAACCATGAAAAGGAAAATAAAACTTGATAGAACAATTTTTCCTTTAATTCTGTCAACTTAAACTAAATTTACATTGTATTTAAACAAAAATTTTAAGCAGTAAATTCTTTAACAAATGCATTGAGTTTTTATAAGCTTTATTTGAAAATTTACTAAACTTTTAAAAACAGAGAACATTCAAGTTTTTTCTAAAATTACATTTTTGTGAATAAATGTAGACAAAACACTTTTTTTTTGATAAAATCAAAGAAATATTCACTTAATTTATAAGAGTGTTCTGTAGGAAAAAAAAATGACTTTTAGATTCAATATTCTCTAATCTTTTTTTACTTCTGAACATATGATTTTGTTAGAAATGCTTTTTATAAGTTTATTATATAAACTTAGCTTAAATAAGCTGCTTTAAACAATATGGTAAATTTAATATGATGCTTATATTTTTATTTCAATTACCAAATTTTAAATAAGGATTATTTAAAAGTAATAAAATATAACTATCAAAACAAAGCTTCAGCTATTTTACATATAAGTAGTTAGTTAATATATTTGTCTTTAGTAGTTTTACGTAGATATTCAGAAATAAATATTTTATTTGCAAAACCAATAATTTTACATGTAATTTCTAAAAAATTTTAAGTTGTAAATATTTTTTACACAAATGTCCTTATAATAAACTGCAAAAAACTTTAATGATAACAAAAACTTGTTAAATAATTTACGAGACTTTACTAAAAGAGCTGCTATAAGAAATTTCTTTACATTTTTTACTTCTGTTTAGTTTGTTCTATAAATTTAAAACAGAAGTTTTACTTTCCAAAACTTATAAGTTACCTAAAAAAAACTTTAAAACAAATTATCAAAAAGAATTAAATTTACTGTTGTTATAGATGTTAAGTTACATCATTTTTACACTCTAGTAACTAGTTTGATAGTGAAGAGTGCTTTATAAATAGAGATCTTGTGCAAAATATTGTATATAGAAATAACTTTATCTTGCATAGAAGTTTTTAATGAGCAGTGTAAATATTCTAGAAGTTGATAAATAATTTTTCGAATTGTTTTTCATTAACTATTATTTAATAATTCTAAAAGGTTTTGCTTGTTTTATACAGACAATTATACTTATAACGAAGGCATTTAATTTAAGTTTTTTACTTAATTATTTAGCGTGCATAATATACGAAAAACTGAACACAGGTTTTAAAATCTTTGTGAAGCAGTGCTTTGAAAAACTATCAATGATTAAAGTTTTCTTTTTTTTTCTTAACCGCTACAAGGCAGTAGCAAGCTATAACGCGCAAAAACATGTGAGTAAATATTTTTTTCATGAAACTTTTACTACATTCGTTTGACGCACTGCTTACAATCACGATATTTTATAAGAGAAAAATTTTACATTTATTTTAATCTTTTGCAGTTACTTTCACAATGAAAGTTTATTTTTTGTTTATTTTCCTTTTGAGCTCGGTTAGTTTTGGAAAAGCTGATAAAAATGGAGGTATGCAATGTGCAGGTTAGAGATGTTTATATTTTATATTATTTCTAATTATTTCCATTTAATTGTAAATATTATAATAATATAAAATATGTTGTTTGTAATGAGCTAGTTTCCTTTTTTATTTATAAAATAGTTTTATGTAAATTGAAAGGTGTTTTTTAAAAAGTTTTTGTTTTAAAAATGTAATAAAAAAAACACTTTAAATAGTTGTTCAAAAACCTAGAAATTTTTAATTCAATAACTTAGTTTGCTTTAATTTTTTGGGCATAAGTATTTGTTTAGAGTATTTAAATCTCGTATATTTATTATCTCGATTTTTATCTTTGTTTAAATTAAACTTTGCAATTTAACTAGCTGTAATGAATACTATTTGTATGTTTTATTTTCTATGCTTTAGAAGTCTGCAAGAAAAATATTATATTAATTTCTATTAACGCAAACTTTTAGTTTTAGTTTATTATTAAAGTAAGTTTGAACTCTTACTTTGTTTTTTATTAAACTTAAAATGTTATCGTTTGAAAACACTACTACTTTATCAGTAATAGCATGATATTTGTTAAAAAACTTTAAGCTGCAAGAATGAGCTAAAGTAACCTCAATTTTAAAAGCAGGCGTATATCGCACGTTTCCTTAAATATTTTCGGTGAACAGTATTTTTGTTTTGACGTATAAATATATCTTATTTCAAAATCTATTAATTTAAATTAATAGCTAGAGCTCTAAAAAGTTAAAAAAAAATTCAAACTTCGACAAAAAACTCTTTATTTGTAAACTAAATTATTGAAGTTATTGTAAGTATAAATAATTTTTAAAAAAAAGCTTTTCAAAAAGCTTTATTGTAAAATAAGATTTGATGTTTGGGTATATGCAGAAAAATAAGTCGAGCATACTATAACAATTTTATTATAAAAAAATATTTTTTTAACTATATGTCTCACCTTTTAAATAACTAAAGCAAATTAAAAAAATATATGTTTGTAATTATAATTTCTTGAAAGAATTAGCACTTTTACCTTACAATGTTTGCTTAATAAACCTTTCAAACACTTCTTTTAACTTATGTTTTTAATAATATCAAGTAGAATTCTTATATTTAAAAGTGACCAAGATTTTTACTAAAAACTTATACGTTTTTCACCAATATATGAACCCTTACCAAGAAATTTAAACTTTAACAAACTTATATGAAAACAAACGAGCTTTTTGCATTTTCTAAACAAAAAAAAAAAACTTTGCAAAACAAATTAACAATAACTTTATAGTCTGCATGACTTTAAATACAAAAGTACTTCTAACAGTGTGCACGCTAGTAGTGGGATTGGGGGAGCAGCTCTCGCAGGTACACAGCGACTCGATAGTAAACGCTATAGACGAGCACATATGCAAGAACCTGCCCAAGGAGTTGTACAAGCAAGTTTGCTACTCATTACTTGAGCAAGTGGCTCCGTACATAATAGAGGAAGTTTACCAGAACGAAACCCCAGATACAGTTTGCCACAAGGTTTGTATAGATTTGATTTTATTTATCTATAATAAAATCAAACTTTTAGTGTGTGTGAAATTAAATTGTTAAAATGTTATTAAACGCGGTGTAGCTACTTACAAATTAAAATAGTTTGGCACATAGTTATAATTAAATTTTTCTTGTTATTTATTTGTTTATTGTAAAGTGGTGTGTTATACTTTTATATTTTTTGTAGTCCGTAAAGTTTATTAGCTTAAATTTAAAATTTATCAATAAAAAAAGTCGTAAATGAGGTGTAATGAGAGGTTACAAATAAAGTTGTACTAATGTTTTATTAAACAATTGGTTTGTAAATATTAAGTTTTTTGTAGCGTGTTTATTAGTTAAAAGCTTTAATTTTATTGTATGTGAACACTGTTAGACGCAATGAGTTGTTTTACAAACGTATAGTATTAAAATAATGGTGATTTTAATTTACACGTGGTTAAAGGTTTTTAACGATCTGTAATTTTGTATTTTTATATGACTTTTATAGTTTGTTTGTCTTGCTTTGTTAACCTTTTGAAAAGTTTTATTGAACTACAAGTTCGTTATTTATTTGCATAAGAAAATTACTATAAAACTGCAACTAATTGTTTTTAGTTTGCAAACATAAACATATATTTTTAGAATTTTAAACATATGTCTGCTAATTTTAATTTTTATACATAAAACAAGTCTTTTTCAACAACACATATATATTTCAACAATTTTCTTCAGTGTGATTACAATTGTAACAAGGTAAAACAAATTTTAAACTTATATAGCCTTTTTAATATATAAGAAATTATCAATCAATTAGCAAAAAAAACCCTAAACTATAACAAAAAACAAAAAATTAAAAACAACAAGGAAAACGTAATTAACTGTAACAATTTAAAACAAAACAAAATTAGTCTAATTTAAACAAGGATAATGAGTAATCAAATTCTCTTTGTTTGCATAATTCTGGCTTGTTTAAGTGAATATAAATAGCTTCTATTTTAATTAAATCAAAAATGTTCGTGCAACTTCTTAAAACTTTGAACTTTGTCTCACTGTAATTATTACCACATTTAGGATTTTTTACTAAGTGCTCTGAAATTGATGATCTTTTTGTTGCGTTTAAGGTTGCATTACTCATTTTCTTCGGTTGATTTTTGATATGATCTTTCACGCACTTAGGTACGTGCTCTTTTATTCTTGTTTCTAAATGCCTAGAAGTTTGTCCTATATAGCTGTTTGCGCAACAGCATTTATACGTGTATACCACGCAACTTTTGTGTTTGTAGGATATTAGATCTTTACCTCTAGGATTTAGGATAGCAGCAGATGTAAAAATTACTCTTGGTTTAGATGCATGGTAAACTTTTTCTGTCATATTCTTGATATCTCTTTCAACTTGTTTTGATTTTTCACCCACATAGGGCAAAATTAATAGAACAGGACATTTCTCTGGTCCATAAGGTTTTGTGTACTTTAGTCTTTTCAATTCAGTTTTGAATACCTTATCAATCAACGGATTAGGATATCCGTTCTTTATTAGTAATTCTTTTATAACCTTAAGTTCATTCTGAAATACTTCTGGCGAACATATTTTATTTGCTCTATGAAATAGGGTTTTAATCAAACCAATTTTTCTTCTTTTACTGCAATATGATTGAAAGTTAAGGTATTGACCAGTAAATGGTTTTCTGAAAATAGACGTTATGAATTTATTATCCTTTCTTTTGATTAAAACATCTAAAAATGATATTTGATCATTTTCTTCATTTTCTTTTGTAAATTTAATAGCACTATGCAAAGAGTTTAACCTCTCAAACAATAAATTACTAACTTTTACACTATCACTGATAACAAAACAATCATCCACGTATCTCATGTACTTACAATTTGAATCGAATTCTGGTAGAACTTTGTATTCAAGATAGCCCATAAATATGTTTGCCAATGTAGGTCCTAATGGGGAACCCATGGCAATACCATCAATTTGACGGTATAATATATTATTAAAACTGAATTCAACTTCTTCTGTTGCGAGTCTCATTAGTCGAACAAAATTACTTCTTTTCAGAGTCGGATTTTCAAGGTTATATAACATTTCTGTACAAATATCTATCACTTCATTTAAAGGTACACTTGTAAAAAGACTTTTTACATCAAAAGAGCAAAGAAACGTGTCTTTAGCTCCCTGGAGTTTTAAGTCATCTACAAACTTGAAAGAGCCTTTTACAATATATCTAGAAAAATACTTCAACACTGGATCCAAAAGACTATTTAAGTATCTTGCCAATTCATGTTGTGGAGATCTTATCATAGAAAGTATAGGCCTCAGAGGTATATCCACTTTGTGTAGTTTTGGTAAACCATATAAACGAGGTCTTATGGAACCTACCGGTCTAATTAAATTATAATGTTCTTGAGAAAGTTCATTTTTATCCACCAAATCTTTTAATATTTGAATAATTTTCTTTTCCAACTTAACTATAGTTAAGTTATCTCCTACAGAACCTATTTTCAAAAACTTCTTCTCATCATTAATTATGTTCAACATTTTAGAATTATAGTCATCTTTATTGAGAATTACGATTCCAGAACCTTTGTCAGGTTTGGTAATGACAATATGTTCATTACTTTTAATCTTAGTCAGGCTACTTATGATTTCTTTTGAATTAATTACAGAACTATGTTCTGGCTTAAGTTTGCAAAAGTTGTGTGCAACTGAGACTAAGTTTGCTTTCAGAGCAACTTCATCCTGTTTTGAACTTGGCTGGAACATTTTTGATTTAATTAAAATAGAAGCTATTTATATTCACTTAAACAAGCCAGAATTATGCAAACAAAGAGAATTTGATTACTCATTATCCTTGTTTAAATTAGACTAATTTTGTTTTGTTTTAAATTGTTACAGTTAATTACGTTTTCCTTGTTGTTTTTAATTTTTTGTTTTTTGTTATAGTTTAGGGTTTTTTTTGCTAATTGATTGATAATTTCTTATATATTAAAAAGGCTGTATAAGTTTAAAATTTGTTTTACCTTGTTACAATTGTAATCACACTGAAGAAAATTGTTGAAATATATATGTGTTGTTGAAAAAGACTTGTTTTATGTATATATTTTTAGGCTAAATAATCAAAACTATTTTAATTATTAACTTTTATCTCTTTACAAAAGCTAATTTTATAATAATGTCAATTGAACTAATAAACAATAAATAACTAACTAAACATAAGAAACATGTGTAAATGGTATAGCAGCACACTATTTCACATAAACTAAAACTAAACTTTTTATTGGATGTTGAACTAAAAAAAAGTTAAAGGTAAAATTACACGACAGGTGACTTTAAAGTTTAAACCATATTTTCAGGCGCACCAGTGTTACCAGGAGCAACCGGGGAGCGAGGTGTGTCACGTGTTCCCTCTGCCCCCAAGTTTCACCCCAAGACCCCAAAAACTGAAGTTCCACCCAAAAAGCCACCTGAACATGAAGCTGAGAAAAAGAAATTTAGCTAAAACCTTTAGCAAAGTGAGATCGGAGCCATCGTGGTGTAATCACCCGCTATTGCAGAGCATATGCGATTACATTGATAAGTTTGTTTGTTTGTTTATTTACATGATTTGTTTGTATAAGATTGAATGATTTGATTGTAAGTTTTGATTGACTGACGCTTCAACTAAGTAAACATTTTGTTGCTTAAAGGTTTTTTTAATACTTTTTATGTGTTTTAAATTTAGAAACATACTTTATAAAGTTTAAAAATGGTATTCAACTTTTGCATGATAGTTTTATTTTAAAGATCGTTTCTGTTACTAGAAATGAAACTATCAAAATTTATTAAAATTTTGTTGTTAAGTTTCGTATAAATAATAGTTTTAAATACCACAAGGTATAAACACATTTGAAATCATATTAAAATTTACAATGAACTGTTATGGTTATGGTTCAGTTTATTTTATTAGCTTCTAGTATTTGTCTTTTACGCATAGAATGTAAGCAGCAAGTAAAAAATTTACATTTTTTATTACTTATTTCAAAAACTTCTCAAAAATCTTCAATCTACAATAAATCTCAAATTATCAACAGATTTGCCGACGGTCACTTCCCGATAAAAGACGGTGATGATGACGGGTTCAGCCTGATCAGCAGTTTCAGGGGTGATTACTGGAGGGGGAAGGACTGTAACGATGGTAACGGGGAGGTTTACCCGGGAAGAAAACCCCTGAACAACGACACCATGTTCGATTCCAACTGCAACGGAATACATGTTTGTTTAAAAAAAAAATAAAGATATAAATAAATGAATAAGATAAATAACAAAAAAATATTAGAACCAGACCGGACTTTTTGATTTATGTTCTTAAAGTCTGAAATTGTAAGAAAATATCTAATAATCTTATAAGTTTATATTTGTTTACCATGGTATCAAATTATAAACAATATGTTTAATAACTAACTAGAACTCTGAACTATTAAAATATTCAAGTATAACTTAAATATATATTAGTTTTGTTCATGTAAAAGAAACACATGCTTAGTGGAAAAACATGACTTAGTGGAAACACAAGCTTACTATTTTTAAATGATCTGTTGTTTCATACTTACTACCAGGGAAGGGACCTGGCAAGCGGCGAGAGTTTTGAAAATTTGTTTTGCAACACCACAAACAGCTTCGGGGTGATTTCCCTCGGGGACTCCGCCTCAGCCCACTTTCACATTCCGCCGGCTTACCTGGAAGCCGAAAACATCGGCCAGGTTTGAATTGTTTCGAAAAATTTATTTGTGCAAAATATTTTAGTTTTTAGCAGTATGTAGAAAGTAACTGTTAATTCTTACTTGATATTAATCTGTACATTTAGTTGTTAATAACATAAATATTTTTTCTCGTCTGAAATTTTAATTTTTCTCGTTAAGTGCTATTAGTTTACTTAATTTTGCAGTTTTTAATTGTTACTTTGTTATAAGCATGTTGTTCTTTGAAAAAAAAACTGTTGAGCACTAAAAGTCACCAGTTATAAATAAATTTAACTGTATAAAATCTCCTCAAATATAATGAAAGTTGTTGAGAGATTTAGACAATGTTTACCGGTAGTTAAAATTGCACGCATCAATAACCACAGGTAATGAAAATACCGCGAAAATATCTAGTTTTAATCAGATGTTTTTTAAATACTTTTGCCACCTAACTGTATATAACTAACTATAGACAGTTGCAACTTATGTAGTCATATTTTTACGTAGTAAACTTGTCTAGTTGTATAGTATAAACAAATTAAATTTAATTAATACTTTTTTGGTTGAAGCTTG
>NW_028139567.1:0-38524 GCF_965202585.1 Thalia democratica
CAATTGTAAGATAGTTTTATTTTATGATGTTAAACTTACCCATTGAACAATTTAGAGTTTTAAATACATTTAGCTGTTTATGATAAACTCATTAAGTGATTATTCATGGAATACTAAACAACAAAATAACATTATCTAACTCTTTTTTATGCATCATCTGGTTTTAAGCTTATACAATTGGATTATCTTTTAAAGCTCAAATTTTTAAGTATTTTATTTATTATGAGAAATACGATTTTGAATTACTAAAATACTAATAGGCCTACTAACTTAAAATAAACCATTTTCACTGAAAACCTATTGGTTGCAGTGATGTCTTGTAAAAATTATCAGTTGTCAAACTGGATTTTAGCCATGCATTGTAACTTAAAAAGTTAGGTTTTGTTTAAATTAATACTTATGTATCAAAATGTAGTTTAAGTTAATTGTTATTTAATATCATTTTGTACCCTAGTTGACAATAACTATGTTGTATCAAAAGTATTATTAACTAACTAAATATCTGGTTATCATACTAGTAAATCAAGTATCATACTACCTTATACATTATAGTTTATATTATGTTTTTTTAGTAGAGGTTTAAATATATTTTAAAAGTTTCAAAACTGCAAATATTTCTGCTTAGTTATAAATATAACACTCCATAAAGTAATTAAGGCAAGTAAAAAGACTTTAAACACAAAAATTTGAGTTGTTTTGTATTATATAAACTACTTCTCAGTAGATAATGCTTACAAAGCATTTATTCATTAAAGTTATTCATTCAATATTCATTTAATATTCATTCAATTTTCATTCAATATTCATTAGTATTGCATTAAAAAAAGTTTTTAAGTTTTTCAAGTTTTATTTAAGAGATTGTTTTATTAGCTTTTATTTATAAATAAATGAATGATGCAGTAGTAAAATTAATAAACTCTGAGTCTTTTCTTAAACGCCTATGATGTTAATAATATTTTAATATTTAATATTTAATTATTTTATTGTAAATATAATTTTAAAATATTAACAAAATGGTTCTTTTTAAATAAATTAAATGCATTTTATATACGTTTATCAATACTTGGTCTTTAGTACTTTTGCTTACCTTGAGTTTGGTATAATTTAAACACCTAAATTATTATACTTTTGTATGTTTTTATACAACAATTTCAATTTCATAGTTGCAATAATGTTTACTTTATTTAGATTATTTTTGTTTTTGGGACATTTTGGGCTTACGGCTGTTTTGGGAGCTGTGTTCAATGAGTTTAATTTTAAACCATTTTGTACTAAATTTAGGTAGAAAAAGCTTTCTTTTTGACGTACTATTTTACTGAAATGCATATATTTGCTTTATAAATAATTAACAAAGTCTAACTTACATACTATAAACTTTGTGGTTTTGTTTACGAATTCTTTTTGTTTTATTTTTTGTTTGTATTTTTTGCAGAACTATCATAGTTTTTAAATGTATTTTAAAAGTTAAATAGGTAAAAAAAATATTCAGAATTTAAAAGCTCGTGTTTTTAATGATTACACTTGTATAAGTTTTAGTTTTATACTTTTGCCAGTTGTTCAAAACTTTTAATAAAAAAGATTCTTCAACTAAAGTGAAAAGAATGCGTTTGTTATATTCGTCTAGTACATTTAGTATTGATTTTTCAAATATATTTTTATAAGAATTTTTTTTTTTAACGTCAAAAAAGATACGTAAATAAATGTGTTTTTTTTTTAGAAAAAATTTCCATGATTAATCTTAACAAGATCATTACTTATATTTTGTGAAAATCTCTTTTTATACCTTCGACTTCCAATAAGAAAATTGATATGAGCGTAAATAGAAATATTCAATTATCATGTGCTAAAAAATGCTTAGATAAAATTTACTTTTCAGTTTTTACAAAGTAAAAAGTATTCATCTACTATATTTGTACATTTTTTGAAGTTTTATAAATGCGATTTTTTTAATAAGCATTTTTACGTTTTGCTTTACAGGAAGGACTTTAAAAAAATTGTGATCTAACACATTTCTTGTAACAGAACTTTAGTTAACCAAACATTTACAGAGAGTTATGTCAGGTTACAACAATTCAGGAAATTGTAGGTCACGAGGTAAAAAAAGGTCAAGATCACCAAGTCGTACGAGATTTAGGTCATCGAGTTATAAAAGATCTAAATTACCAATTAGAAGTTTCGATCATGGGTCGAATCTGTATAAAAGTAAGGCACGGCAGTTTGGGGATATGTTAGTTTTTCTAATTTTTATTTTACACTGGGTTTTAGTTCATATCTTGCTATAATATAACTTTATTGATAAAAGTTATTAAATTCAAAGTATAAAACCTGTGCAAAGACTTTTTAAAAACTTCTCAACTATCATTTCATCACATTTTAATTATAACTTTTCTTAACATTATTAATGACTAATACTACCGAGTACTTAATTAATAAACCAAATGAATAATGGTCAAAACCTATTTTTCAAATATATTGCAAATGTAGTATAAAAAGTTGAAAAATATTTAGAATTCCAAATGCAAACAGAGGAATAAAGCCAAGCTACGACAAGAGATCAAAGAATCGTATGAGGTTTGTTTAAAAAATAAACAACTATTGCTACTTGTTAATTAGCTAAATTGTATGGATCTAAGTTTTTTAGTCCTTTAATGAATATAAAAGAAAGCTTAAAACTTCTACATATATTTTAACTAGACTTTTTGTAATGTTGTAAGTAGTATTCTGCTTTATTTTTGACAGTTTAATTTATTAAGAAAACATAGATAGTTACATTTATACCTTTGTGATCAGCAAATTATTAGAGGAAAATTAAATAGAGTCGTTCATAAGACATAGCCTACAGCTGCCGAATACAATCACGCTGACTTCATACCGAGTTATGACGTCACAATTAATTGGCAAAAAAATCAAAGTCTACGTGTTTTGTTAGTGAACGAAGTAGCGAGATATCGCATAGCAAAATCTATTTAGTCGATCAAAAAACATCCACAAGCACTGAAGTTTATGTAATGGACAACAGTCCTTGTTCGAGTGATAAAACAGAAGTTTCATGAGTGATTGTCTCACCAAGATACGAGCATAACGCTTCCTAGTAGTGCTCTTTCGCTTTGTTAAAAGAGCTCTCACCCTTGGATATTGAAGTCAACCTTTTGTTGATAAGTTTAGGTACTTTGTTGACAAAATATTGAACATTGACATATGTTGCTTAGAATTTTGGTGCTTTGTATGGTACATAAGTGTAATTGCGAAGGTCTAGCTCTACATCTAAACAATTCCTTCTTATCAGAAGTCTATAGTTATTTTTAAGTCAAATATAACGAGCACGTTTTCAAGTCTTTTTGAAAGTCGCTCTAGAATTGGATCTGACTTACTTACTACGATCGCTAAGTCATCTTTATATCATCTCTATATATATATAAGTCATCTATGTTTTTAGATAAAAAAACAATTAGTCAGATAAAACATTATTACTTTATATCATAAAAAGTTTCTTTTGTTACTTCAGTAAAGTTTTAGACTTTAAACTGAAGTAGCTTATTGTTTAGAATAAGTGAGATTCTGTTTGATAAAAACAACAAATTTTATCAAAACATTTTGTTGGTAAAAATATTATCTACTAATAACGATGAAAACAACTTGTTTTTAGTAATTTTAACTTTAAGAATTAAATTCTTACATTTAAAATTATCACACTTAAACATAAAGTTTTAACAAAAAATTTAAGAAAAAAATTGAGATATGTGTATCTGTTTTTGTGATATTTGTGTTAGTATTTAGTTTTAAATTTGAATTTTTTACTTATCATTTTTGTTAGGTAAAGAAATAAAATTTGATTTAAAGTCAGATCTTATTGTGTTTTACCTGTTTTAAATTAGTTTTTGAAGTCTTTAAATAAGGTCAGTTGATTGAAAAACACCTAGTTTCATAACTAGTTCTCGCGACTGTACCTGTTTGACGAGTCCTAATTAGGACGAAACCGGTCGTAGGTTGCCTCGGATGCTGTTGTTGTTGATCGACTGGTAAAATTCAATATTATTTAGTTTACAAAGGTAACAACCGTAATAAACCGAAACAACTATTGTGCTAAACGAAGTTTATAAAATAATTTTATAAAACTTTTTATTTTAATTTTATTAAATAGTATAAAAAAAAAAAACTTTTTTTTTTAATTTTTGTTCATTGAAAAAAATTGTTTAAAAATAATAAAGATTAGATAGCTTTTAATAAAAACTAAATTTGACAAGTAAAACGTATAAACGTTTGTTCACACTTTAAGAAAAGTTGCTTTAAAATAAACTTTTAAACTATAGCTGCTTAATTGTGTGAGTTTTAAGAAGGAAGTGGAGATCAAAGTTTAAATAATTAAAATATTTTTAAATGTAAAATTTGTTTACTATTGCTTTGTATCAAGTAGAACAGCAAGTGTTGTACTATGCATTTATTTTTAGTTCTACACTTATTTTTTAGCATATTGTTATTTAAAAAACTGTTATGTTTAGAATGTTTTACAAGAGTTTGGAAGTAATTTAAAATAAAACGATCGACATAATACTTATGTTAGCAGTGAATATAAGTTAGAGTAAACTTTAATCTTTTTTTTTTGTTTAATACGAGCAGCTTATACAACAAATTTTTGATTAATAGTTAAAACTAATTTTATCTAACTAGCTTAATGAATATTATTGTAAATTATTTGTACTTTTTCTCAGAAAGTGTAAATATTTTTAAAGTTATTTTGAATAGATTAAATCAATTTGATTAGTACATTTCAATAGAAAACATTTTGTAAACCAATAAGTTTGTTGGTTTTAAGCTTGATATATGAAAAAAGACATAATTTTTAACTTTTAAAACAGTTTAGTTACTAATTACATATTAGAGTTTTCAAACGAGCTTGAAATTGTTACTTGTCAAAAGTTAGTCTATCTAAGAAGCACTGAATTCTTTTACTTTTTAATGAAATATCTCAAAAAGCATGAAGAAGTAATTTACATCATGCCATTTTTCTTAATAGCATCAGCAACTGAACAAGTTTAAACTGTCTAACACACTCTTACAGCTTAAATAACGAAGGAGAATTTTTAGAAATGGTTAGAAAGATAATTTCGTTCGGAATAGTTATACTTGCTCTATATATATACAAAATACACCATCCTGTGCCTAGTGACTGTGAGGACTATTTGGTTTCACAAATATTTACTGATACTCTTCACACGTTTGCATTATTAGTAAGTTTTACAGTTATAGAGTATTTAGTTAGCACGGCTTGTATAACATTAAAAGAATAAAAACTAAGAAATTTTGATTATTTTGTTTACTGACAATGCGGTTTAGTTGGGTACTTTTTTAACCTCAAAAATATTAATTTATTCATAATGTGTCGTTAAAAAACTTGTAAAAGTAAAGAACAATGTAATAGATTCTTTTATTAGTTGTATTATTTAAAAGAAAATACAAATTACGTTTATTTAAGTTAAAATAAGTTTTATCAAAGTGGCTAGATAATTAAAAATATTTTAAAGTTATTAAAGTCTAATATTTTATTTATGTAGCTTAATTATACATTATAATTAATTTGAAATATCTTATTATAATTTTGTATTAGTTTTCTATCTACTAAGCATTAATTATAACAAATAAACGTTAGATATATAATGACCTAAAAATAGTTTAGGGCTGTAAATAGTTTTTTATATCAGATTGCTTTTAAGTCTATTGAAGGTTTTTTTTTATTAAGAGTAATTTAAGTAAAGATGATTTCTTTGTTTATAGCTAGTAATCGACTGAATAAAAAACAAATAAGTTTATTAACAGTAATCTTTAAACTTTTTTCTACAAACTTACATTTATTTTTAATCAGGGAGAATTTTTTAAAAATTTGGGACTTCACAGATCGACTCCATTTATTATGTTTGAACAAATTCAACTACTATTGCAAGGAAACATACGCAGTGATTTAAAAATTCATTATGACAAATATGCAGGTGTTCCATCTATCGTAATTAAACCAAAAAGTTAGTAAATAATTTTTATTGGATTTAAACCTTAAGTACCATATATGAACTTATTTGTGCAACAATTTAAAAGCTTAATTACCATTACAAAAATTTAAGTTTAAAGTTGTTGCTTGTATTCGAACATTTTAAATGCTTAAATTTTTAAAAATTATAGAAAAAACATCAAAGTGGTTTGTTCAAAAATAATTACTTACTATTTATTTTACTTTTACTAACTAATGCATAGATAAATATCAAACATTATTAGCTAATTTATTTAAATGCATAACAAATATATAAAACATTCTCCCAAGTTTTTTTGTATTAGTTTATACGTATTACACTACTCTTCTTCAGAACCTAACAGTAGAACAAATTTAAAACTATGAGTAGTTTTTTGAACAAAAACACAAAAATTTAAAACTAACAAAGTAATAAGCGCAATAGATAATCAGTGTGAAGTAATAAATTATTTATTGCGCTTATTACTTTGTTAATTTTAAGTTTTTGTGTTTTTGTTTAAAAGACTATTCCTAATTTTAAATTTGTTTTACTTTTAGGTTCTGACGAAAAGTAGTGTAATACAGAAAAACTTGGGAGAATGTTTTGCATATATGTTATGCATAGATAAATGATTATATAGTTCTATCTTTTTTTTTTATTAGTTATATCAGCTTTCAGTTAATGTAAATAGTGTTTATTATTTCAAACTATATAACAGTAACAACTGCTGAAGCAACAATTTGTTTTATTTAAATTAACAGATATGGTGATTCAAACTTATTTCAAACTGATTTAATATTTTAGCAAGTAAAATGCCTTTGACAACTATAAATATTTTTTTACAACAGAGAATAATGAAAAACTACCTACAATTGTTTATTACCACGGAGGTGGCTAGACTATTGGAAGCATTGGTTTGATTTTATTAAAATTATTAATACTAGTTATTACATTAAAAAAATTACATAACATATTGCTTTTAGCATGTGTTATTCATAGACTGTTTTATTTACAAACTGATACATTAAACATAACATTAAAATCTAGCTTTTATGGTTTATTTCTGTCACAATTACATAACATTAGTTTGTTTATTATTATCAGAATCTTACAAAAAGGTTTTGGCGCATATGGCAATTCACACCAATTCAATTGTGATGTCACCTGAGTAAGTTTGGCAAAAAAATACAGTTTTAACTTTTCTTTTTATTTTTCATATTGTTAGAATATTACAAAATTAATTTCTGATTTCTTTTGTTTTTCGAAATTAAAGTAAAACTCAATACAGTTATTTGAACTATCCTTTCTTAAAAACATTACTTATTTTTATTAGTTTTCACGTTTTACAAGTTTAAATCATGTTAAATAAATATTAACGAATTTGTTACACAATTCATTTGATTTAAAACTTGATGAAGTTTAAAGAGATAAATTGCTTATCTATTATTAGCAAATTGAGAAGAAATAGCATAGTTTATTTTAAAAAATATGTTTCAAAAAAGGTTTATTTTAAATAAAATTTTGTTAGTAGTGCTTATTAAGTGATAATAAAAATTAATGTTAAAAACAGCTACAGATTATCACCAGAACATCCGTTTCCAATTCCATACGAAGACTGTTTAAAATCGACTGTTGAATTTCTGTCATCATGCGAAAAAGAATATAATTGTGACGTAAACAAAGTGGTGTTAGCGGGAGATAGTGCAGGTATGTTAGTTAGATAAGATAAAGTTTTACATTTATAGGTAAACTATGTACGTTATGATGAATTTAAAAAGAACAAAAATGTTAAGCTCAACTAATTTTAATTAACCATTGATAAAATAATTATTTAATATATTTCAAAACAATGCTTAAAAGATTTTGTTTTTTAAATCTTGACAGTATAAGAAAAGTGTAGCTTTTTTGAATGATAATAAAATGAAATACATGATTAGTTTATTACAATAAATGTAAACATAATACATATTAGGAGAAAATTTAGCAATGTCTATCACAAACACTTTATTGAAGAACAACGAGCTTTCTATCACATCACCAGTGATGCAAGTCCTCATTTACCGTTCAGTACAAATGGTCAACTTTGATCTGGACAGCATTCAGATGCGAGGTATTGACGGAAACCCTTTGATGCCCACCTGGCTTCTCTACAGCTTCGTGATGTCATACTGGGGGTTGGTTGCAGTTTTGTGACGTCACAATGATGTTATATTGTTCTAATCGCTTTAACTTTTTTTTTCATATTTACTTATAATATTGGATCGTTTTATGTTGTCTAAGGTTTTGTATTTTTATTATTAGCTAGTTTTTACAGCTCTATAACTTAATCAATTTCTCTATATGTCTTCAAGTTGATACATTTGTGACGTCATAAATAATATGACTGTATGACCATTTGAAACGACTTTTTATGTACTCATTATGAACAGAAGCCTTTTTTTTATCATCATTCTTCTTATGTAATTTTATTAAATGTAAATAGCTTCGTTTTTAAACAAACTACTTTAAAATACTTTTAAACTTTACCCTGTCATGTTAACACATACAGCGTATATTACTTCGCACAATATGAAGTTACACATCATAATTTAAAAACTGTACATAACATATAGACATTCTTTTTTATTACTTTAATACTTTAAAAAGCCACTTGCTTTTCTTTTTGATTTAAATTTAGTTATTATAAATTTGCTTATGTTGATATTTTTCGCTAAAAACTAAAACGAATACAAAACAACCACCAACTAGTAAATATCAATTCTATAACCATTATAAGTTAATAGAGTTATTAAAACTTAAAAGCTGTTAAGCGTTAACCAGTGTAATTTTAATAAAAAAAAGAAAAAAAATATTTAAGTACTTATTGTTTAATGGTTATAAATGCTATTAAAGTACATAAGTATTTAGTTTGTTTGCATAAAAATGCGATAATTTATAAAAACTAAGTAGGCTTCGTATTTTAGATGAGATTTTATTTTCATCTAAATTTTTTGCTTTTTTCTTATTTTTTTCCGCATTATTTAAATTTTTCAGATAAAGATGTTGCAGCCTAATATATACTAATAAACGCATAACGCTGTATATAAAAGTTAAAAATATGTTTGAAGTTACTTCAACATTTTTCTAAATATATTTTTTAGGTTAGAAAGTGAGGCCCATCTGAGGGATTTACTCGATGAAAATAGACATATTGATGTTACGAACAAAGATATAGCCGATAAGCTCAAATGGGTTAAAAATCATTACCTTGATGAAAAGTAAGAAGTTTTCAAAATTGTCAAACAAAACGTGTTAACTAGTTTTAACTAACTTAATTAAGTTCCAATTTCTACACCAACTTTATTATCTTATAACTAAATAACTATTTTTATAGCAGCTTGTTCAAATTATTAACCTAAATATTTATTAGTGTTGAGAATCTGAAAGAAAAAGTGTTCATGTTTAACTGAAGCTAATGACAGTTTTGATGACTTTTAAAGGTTTTTAAATGTTTCTTTTATAATAAATCAGCTACATAAAGTGTCAAAAAATATTATTCAATGTTATTGATAAAGAAAATTTAAAATTAAAATATACACGTTTTTGTTTCAGAAATAAGCATTACATTTTTTAAGCATAAAAAATATATAAACTAACAATAATTTATTAGCTTTCTAAACAGCATTTAAGCTTATTTTTATTTATGATTACTTAATATCTATCCTACTAAATGTTTTCATTGTAATGTTTTTTTTGTATGATAATTTCAATAAGTGTTGTATTAAAAGTAAAAAAAAAGCAATGAAGCCAGTTAAATCCGAATCAGATGAGATCAAATTGTTTCAATCAAAAGTAAGCAAACTTGTATTGGATCCGAGAGTGTGTCCTTTGATGGAAAATGATGAAAATTTGTCGAAACTTCCGAGGACACACGTCCTTGTTTGTGGATACGATCAGCTCCGAGACGACAGGGTGAACTATTTTATTGTAATAAATAAATATTAAAGCAAAAATTAAAAATTTTAGTACTTTTGTTATATCTTTGAAAAACATTAAAGTTTAAAATAGTTATAAAAATTGAAACTATTTATTGTTTTCGTTTTCTGTAGCTAAAAAAGATTGTGTTTGTCTGAAAACATACTAATTTTATTAAACTTACTATCAACTTATTTAATTCAGTTTATTGTTGTGGAAAAGTTGCGCAGTTTAGGAGTGAACACGACGCTCCAATACTTACCCCGATCACTTCACGGATCATTTAACATTGGGAGCGATTTGGAGTCCGAATCTAGTTACTACTGGCAACAGAACCTGCTTCTTTTTAAACATATAAAAGATTATACTTCACAGATTTAAAGATAATTCGATATTTGTTTTTCTATTTATCTAAAAGATACTTTAAATAGTTTGCTCAAGTTTTGTTTATTAGCTGCTGCAGTTGTATACAAATATTTTCGTCTAAATAGTCTACAATACTTTAACTACTTCAAAATAATTTATGTACAAAAGGGACGACTTGAAGTAGTTTCAGTAAAATTTTATTGTAAATTAGTTAACTGTTTTAGTTGTTTTAAAAAAAATCTTCAAAAATATAATTCTTTTTTTTTTGAAAAGGCGGTTTTTAAAAAATTTTTAAGTTTAAACCTTGTTTAGAAGTATTAAAACAATATTCGAAAAAGTTACAAAGTTTAGGGCTAGTAGACTAAAAGTTCACTTGTTGTTTTAAGTTACATGGTTCGCTAGAAGTTTCTACATGACAGCCAAATCCGACTTGCGGGTCAAACGTTGCTCATCCCTAAACTACAATTATCTTTTTGCTAACAACTAAAACTGTTTCCAATGCATTGATTCAAATTCAATTGTCGTTTTAACAACAAAAGACAATGAAATTAGATCAGGTAAGATCTGTAACGTGATTAAATCTTTGTAGGTAAAAATATGTACTAAACAAAAACACTGATAAATGTTTGAACAAAAATCTAGATATGTGACTTAAAGTATATTGAAAGTAAACTGAAGTGCTAGTTTAGTGGTATTATTTTAATAGTTTAGTTTGAATGTTTTTTAAACATTTATTACACTTTTACAGCAACGTCTGTTTTATTAAGCAGTTTTTCGTTACAAATTTAAAATGATTGTCCTATTTAATATGGTCGCAATAAAAAAGAGAAATCTATAATTTTATCATAAAAAAAAATAAAACATACCGATTGAGGGCAAGGGTTAGGGGTAATAGTGATAGTAAAAGAAAAATAATAGTGATAAAAAAAAAGAACAACTATTTTTTTAACCCGTTCAAAAGTGTCTTCGTGCAAATTTAACCTTTGTGTATAGTTGACCCTTCTTGCCAAAGTGTATCTTCGTGCATTTTAAACTCCTATTCGTTTTTAAGTAACACTTTAATGTTTTCAGTTAAGAAAATAGGTTTACTAAAAAAAAATTACCTTTATGCTATGAACTGTTACTTTTAAATTATATATTTATACATGTTTATGGTAAACAACGACTTTATAAAAGTCTGATTAAGTTTAAGTTATTTTTTTTGACAATGTTTAAAAAGTAATTTTAATTCATATTTGAAGCCTACATTTACTTTTTGTACTACTTTTACTGCCTAATTTTAAAATTTTTTTAAAAAATTATTTTAGTTTGTTTATTTTCGTAATTTATTTTAGATAAAACGTTTAAGCATAGTTTGAGCATAAACTTGAATACAAATTAAAAACTGGTAAAAGTCTTGTTTATATGCAGTAAACTATAATGAAACTAGTTAAACAACAAATCGATCGACTAAAAAATGTTTTAATTTTTATTTGGAAACAGCCACTAAAATATTTATAAGATTTTAAAAAATTTAGATTGTACTTATGTCTAGTTGCTTTAGATTTACCTAAACATTTAATATCTGAATAGTTAACAGTTTGGTAAAAGCGTTAAAAATAATATGCAATTAATACTTAACCTTTTTTTAATAAAACAAAAAAAACGTCAAAAGTTATTGTTTATTTTTATTTTAAAAAAGGCTTTATTAATAAACATACACAGTAATAGTTTTTATACAAATTAATACAACATAACATTTTAAATTTAAACAATTTTTCAAATAAAAAGCTGTAAATTACCTTTTAGTTTGTGCTCTAGTTTTATTGTTGTTAATTTGTCGCAAACATAAAATAAATGTTTTAAACAAACTTTTATTCGTGTTCGTAATGCAGTAACTCTAACTTACTACTAAACAAACTTTATTTACCATTTAATATTATCATTATTACTAACCATTTTTTTTTTGCTTCTAATCGTTGAAGTATATACTTAGTTTGTATTTCAACAACTTGAAATGTTATTCATATTACTTCCGTGCTTATTGTATTGTTTGTGGAAAAATTTATATTTTTCCAACTATCTTGCAATCATTGTGACGCGACATAAAATAATTTTTACCTGCTTTGACTTATTTTCATTCTAGATTATAATGATCTATACAAATTTAGAACAAAATTGATATTTTTTTGCATAATTTTGATGCACAGATTTCTATTTGGTAATTTATAATATTTTTGTTCATAAACTGTTTTTAAACAGTTTAATTTTTGTTCATGTTTTAAGTTAAAATGTCGTATAAAGTTTTGCAATAAAATATGTATGAGTGTTTTATACATTGATTATGTTTCTGAACACTAAGTTTAGGAAAAAATATATATAGAAAGTTTTAAAAACTTTATTGATAAAGCTTTACTCTTTTAGAAAAATATATATAGTAAGTATGTCGTAGAAAGTATATTATGTTTAGTTAAATATTATTTATTGTAATGTTTAAATAATAATAATAATAAAGTAGAGTTTTGATTCTCTAACATCATTTAAATCTTATTTAAAAATTTTTAAAAATGTTTTTATTACTTTAAATCTTTTTGTAGCTAAAGTGTTGTTTAGAACAAAACTGAAAAACTAAATATTTTTTTTTTATAATTTAGATATCTATCTATATAAACGAAACTATAGCAAACTTAATGTTTAAGATTTTCATTACAATTTAAATATTATAAATTTTTAATAACTTAAAAGTCAAAACGTGTTAATTTTTACCTCCTGTATTTTAAAATGGCAATGTCTGCTAAACTTTTTTTGGACAAAAATATTCATTTATAAAGTATATCGTAGTATAAGAGAATATAAATTAAGTATATTCTATGTTAATTTTAGAATGAATTATATGTTTTCTGTTTTATTTTTTTTTGATTAACAAAGACACTATAAATAAAGTTAAGTGCTTCACTTGATATTATTATTAAAAGTGATTTAAATAAAGTATGTACTTTGCTTATTAAGTGATAAAAAGGAGTTGGATTAGACCACGTGGTAATGTTAAGATGTTTTATCGTTCCTGTGTAGTTTTAAACTTTATGGTTGTCGTTGAAAAAAGTTAATTCATTTTTATACTTTATATTAAAGAATTTTTTTTGTTTACTTTTACTAGCAGTTTGATAAACTTAGTTTTGGTGTAATTTTAATTAATTTATAGTAGATTTTAATGAAAACCAATAATTTAGAGTTTCAAATTTCTTATGCTTTACTTTTCTTTCTCATACGCTTTAATGCAAGTAAAAAGACAAAAAAAAAATTTTATTTGATTACAATCTTTGTTTAAAATGTGTTTAAGTAGTTTTTTTCGGAATTTTTAATGAATTTTTTAAACTTTTAATTTTTTTAAAGTTAGATAAAGTATGCAACACACTTAATTTTTTAATATGATGTAAATGGCGTTTACGACAAAATGTTGTTGTGTATATTTTTGTTGAATAACCAAGTTTCGCTGTACAACTTATATTAATTCATCATTTTAGGAGATTAACTTGCAAATTTATTTTTTCGATCTTAAAAAACTTTAGATTACAAAAAACTTATTTCTTTAGTTAGTGATATCCAAAGTGAATTATAAACTTATTTGTGTATAAATTAAACAAAACTAACAAAACTATTGTTCTTAAGTAGTTGAAATTATATGTACGATTAGTAAACACAAAACTAAACAACACTTTAAGCATTTAATTTTTATATTAGTTTGGTGCATTGTAAAGTTAATTTAAATTTTAAGTTAGTATATAAAGTTTGATGTATTAAAAAATCGCTTTCAGATTATTAATTCGATAAAAGTATAATCTTGCAATTTTCACTGATTAGTTTTATTTTTGTAATTACATACCATTTTTGAAAAATTATGAATTAGTTTTACAATCCTTTTGATTATTTAAATCATTAAGCTTTCAAATTTAATATAATTTTGTTGCTTGTAAAGCTACTTTAAACTTTGAACATATAGATTAAGTTTGGTGTAGTTTATTCGAATTTACAGATTTCTAAATTTGATTAACATTTTAATCTTGCAGTTATCACTCCTTAAATTTTTTTAAGTTACGTACTATTGTAAAACAGTTTATTTTAATTTTAAAATATTTGTACTATCTGTGTCTTTAAAAGAGAACTTTAACAAATTGTTAGTAGTATAGCGGTTTGTAAGCTAAAATCAAAGAAATGCATATAAAATATCTGAACTAACTTACCTGAAATACGTGTTTGTTTTATAAAGTTTTCTTAAACCATTTAGTTTTAATGAAGCTATGGCAAGAATAAAGTTTAATTTTTTATAAATTTCAAATAGCCTTAGTAATTAAAAGTTATTTGTTTAAATAAGAAGTACTATAATAACTTAAGTTTTGCTTGTTAAAATAATAAATAAATTAAAGATTTTATATAAAAAGTTTAAATATAAAGGAATAATTGTTTATTATATAGACAATTATTTAAACACTTTGTGTTGTTTTTAACACAAAGTTTTAACTTAATTTTGTTTATAGCCCTTAGTTAGTAAAAAAGTTAAATAAAAAATATTTATCTATCTGACGTGTTACTATACACTTAATACTATCAGTTATATGAGAAATACGCAATTATTTATACAATTATCTTTTTTAATTTAATTTTATGTTTTGGTACAGTTTCATTTTATTTTAAAATTACGCGAAATAGACTAAAATTGGTTATGTCATATATAAACTTAGATTTATTATTAAACGGTCTAACGCTGTATCCTTTTCAACAATTTTAGTGACGCTAACGTTATTTTAAATTGAAATTTTTATTAGTTTATTAGCATAAAATATCAAGGTAAAACATCGTTAAGTATTTTCTAAAGTGTTTTAATTTAGTTTAATTTTGTTTATACTGTTTAATTTTAGGAAAACAGAAAATAATAGAGACTATACCAAAACGTTATACAATAGTGAGTTGTTATGCTATTAGATAATATTTGCTTACATTTTGTTTCAAACAATATTCAACTACATTTAGAAGCTTTTGCAATAATTATTAACATCACTTAAAGTATTTGTTATATGTAACTTTATTATACTATTAATTTTTTTCAATGTTAAGAAAAACTAAACTAAACAATTAATTAATAGCTATAAGATACACCAATATAGTTATATTTTATATAATGTTTAAACTTATTATAAGTGAGTTGTTTTACTCTTCAAATGCTTTGTGAATTTGTACCTGTAGACCGGGTTAAAATGATTAAGTAAAATTATGTCACTAATTTTTTTTTTTTTTTTTGTGTGATAGTATTAAGGTTTTAATTAATATTTTAGCTAACTTAAGTGAAGATTAGTTTCTAAGATAAAGAAAAATGAACAAACTTTTCTGGGCAACCTTTATTTTGATGGTTTTCCTATGTGCTGGAGACGAATCAAATTCTAATGGTTCACCTTCCAATGGTGAAAATGGAAGTTCACCTTCCGGTGGTGAAAATGGAAGTTCACCTTCCGGTGGTGAAAATGGGAGTTCACCTTCCGGTGGTGAAAATGGAAGTTCACCTTCCGGTGGTGAAAATGGAAGTTCACCTTCCGGTGATCCTGAAAGTGGCGACAGTGGTGAGGCAAACTCAAATGCATCCGCAGGTGCGACTTAAAAATACAGATATGAATACTCTCACTTTGCTATTGTTCATTGAACGATAAAAAAAAGGGCATGATAAATTTTGTCTAAGTACCTGGTGTGCAAAGAAATCTTTAGGTTATCGAGTCGTACACCACATGCTTATAAAGTTTTTTACGAGCCATTACACATATTTTTTGTTATAATTTAAATATTTAAATCTTTAATAATAAACAATCAGTAAAACGAAAAAAAAGAGAGAAAATAAAACTAAACGAAAGTTAACTGAACTTTGTGTTTAGTAATGTACTATGAATCTTGTTTGGTAAAATACGTACTAAAAAATCTATATAACACTTTAAGTTGACTTTAAAAAGTAAATAAACAACACTTATAACTAACGTTAGAATACTTGAATTATAGGTTACAACTTCTTTAAAGAAAGTAAAATGTAACACGCTGAAACTTTTTCACGAAACTTTTTCTTTTTAAGTGTTTTTGTTAAAAAGGTAATTTTTATTTACTTAATAATTTAACTTAAACAGTAAAAGCAATTTTACATTAGAATAGTTAAAAAAGATAAAAAACTAAAATACTAAAAATCTTAAATATTTTTCTGCTCTTAAAAAAACTCTGCAGTCTTAAAAAATTTTTAAAGTATAATATAAGGTTGATATATTTAAAAGTATGTAAAAGTTAAACTAGCTGATTACGAGACTTTATACATAACAATTAAAACAAACGCTATTTAGATAAACGAGGATTTCCAAATATTCTAAACACTTTTTTTAACTAATAGAATCCTAAAAGTGTTGAAACGAAAACATAAATTTTTAAGCAAATATAAATTTAACACAGATGATGAAGAAGAAGAACAGTTATCAGTGTGCAAAAATAATGGAGTGTACAATAAAAGAAAATGTGTTTGTTTAGAAGGATTTAGTGGGCAGTTTTGCGAAATAAGTTCGTAAAACTTTTAGTTTTATGTGTTATTACTGACGAGTCAAATTTTTGCAGTATTTTTTTTTAATAAGCTGATTAACCTAAGTCCCTTTTCATTAAATTATAGTTCAGCAAAAAGTATGTAGTAATAACTTATTTCAGCGTGACGTAATGGCTTACTCAAAAAACAAAATTTTAATTTTTTTAAAACAAAATTTATAAACGTTTTATTTTTTATTTACCAGGTGATAAGATAAAATGTAAAGAAGATAAAAAAAATCCTTGCAAAAACGATGCGACTTGCATTGACTGGGCAGTTGTGAAATCGACAGAAAGTTTTGACGTAAAAAGTCTGTTGTACAAGCAGAACAGAATAGTAAAGAACCAAACAATGTGCATTTGCAAGCCGGGATTTAAAGGAAAATATTGTCGACATGGTATGTGTCTTTTCATGTTGTAAGGATAAAGTATCAAACAAAAAAAGATTAAAAATAATCATTTCATTAATTATATTAAAAAAAGGGTTGATCATGCCAATTCGATCATCAGACCACAAGTTTCGGTAGACTGAGACCGGTTTCGTCCTTATAAGGACTCATCAGTCAGTCACAACCGAAAAACCTGTAGTCGTCAATCTACAAACGGTTTATCATGCTTTCGCATGAAGCAAACAGGTTTTTCGGTTGTGACTGACTGATGAGTCCTAATAAGGACGAAACCGGTCTCAGTCTACCGAAACTTGTGGTCTGATGATCGAATTGGCATGATCAACCCTTTTGTTAAATTTGAGCTTGTCTCACGGCAAACGAAAGTCCGGACTTGTTTTGCAGACTTTCGCCGATTTTGTTGATTAATTATATTAATTGATAATTTTAGAAAATTTTTGTACACAATCGAAAACTAGTACTTACTAAATTACTTAATAAATTAATAAAAAAACAGTTTCTTTCTAACTGCTAAATTACTTACTAAATCAAAAACAAACAGGCCACTTTTATGTTATTAGCTAAATCAGTTTTATTAAGAAAAATCATAAACTCATCAATGAAATATTAACAAGTTGCTTTTAAATGTTCATTATTTATTAGTTTACAATAGTATTAAACAAAGCAAGAACTTAAAGATTCACGTTTATAAAAGTTAGCAGTTTTGCTTGTGTTTAAAACAATTATAAAAAAAAAAAAGCTTCTTAAAGCATCATGTTTGTTTAACAACCTAAAATAGTTATATTTAGCTATAAAGTATTGTTATTGAAAAAAAAATAGGCTTATTGTAATTATTTAAAAGTAAATTTAAAAAAAAAGACAGAGTATTTATAAACAAAACAGTTTCAAGTTTTTATCTGAACACACTAAAACAATAATTTCAATAAATGATATGTTCAAAACTTAAACAGATTGTAATTCGTGTGCTTATAACAAGGAATGTTATTTTAACAGCCAGAAGGGCTTCTTAAATGGAAATCCCGTGAAAAGATCGAGACATTATAATTGCCACAAACTTAAAATTCTTTCTTACGGTTTTTAGTTTTAGTAGTTGTTTGTAACACTAAAAATCTTACACAATCTATTACAGATTAAAGTTTGTTATAAAGACAGTATGTTTGTTTATATAAAAAGCTGGTTTGTATTAGATTAAATAGCTGATTTACTCATGCATTGCTACTTCTTGAAACATTTAGTTTTAATTTATGCAATAGTTTGTTAAAAAATATATTAATTTAACTTAAGCTCTGCCTAACATTAAAATGAGTTACACGACATTAAAACTTGTCTTTTAGTCTTATTACTGCTTAAAACATTTAGTTGTGTTTTATGAATTAGTTTTTATAAAAATATATTAATTTAACTTAAGCTTTGTCTAACATTAAAATTAAGTTACACGACATTAAAACTGCTGGTTACTCAGGCGCTGAGTCTTGCGGCGAATGCGATCACCGCAAAACTTGCTTGACAATCGGATTGAGCCATAATTATACTGAGGGCATATGCGTTGCGACCAAAACAGAGGAACTACCAAGTTAGTTTGTATTAAGTTTTGTTGCATATGTGTTATTTATTGCAAGTCAAGTGCTTTTGCAACTACAGGTAAAAGTACCAAAAAAAGTTTTTTTAAATATTTCTTTATTGTTATTATGAGTATATATACTTTTATTAAGACTTGTGCAACCTTAAATTATTAACAATTCCATTATTTCAAAAGAACAATGTTTAAAGAAGAACATGATAGTTTACATAACATAATAAAAAATAATTGGTATTGGTTGATCATATCTACTTAACCTTTTTCTGATATTTCTGAGTTTTAATTATTTTTTTTTACTCGGATTCGAAATTTCGGACTTTTTGAAAATTAATTAATAGGGAGGAATTCAAAAACAAAATAATTAAAAGCTTGAAAAAAAGATTGTGAAAAACTCCAAGTGTCTTTGAAGGGCCTAAATGCATATTGGTATTTTGTATTTGATATAATATTAAACAAACAGATAAGGAATGCAATAGCTGTGTTGAGCCAAACAAATGTGTTAAAAACAGATTCTACTCAAAAAATTTTGAAAAAAATTATAAAGACGTCTTTATGTGTCAAAAAGAGTCTTTTAACAGTAAGTTTGTTTTTTTGTAGTTTTTAAAACGCAATACAGTCTAAAAGTGTATAAATACAACTATTTATTTAGTGGTTTTTATTTATTAGTTTAAAGAAAAAAAAAATTAAATGATTTTGTTGATATCATGAAAAACACTAATTAATGCGTGTATTGTTAAAAATTTAAAATAAACTTGCCGTAAAAATAAGTTTTAAAATAAAAAACACTCAAACAACAAACTAATCTTACATATTTAAGTAGAACAGGAACAAAAAACAATCTGTTTTAGGTCTCTAAGGTGTTTAGCACACCATGCTTTTTAATTTCAATAGTAAGCTAAAAAAATAACGTTAAAAAACACACACAGGTACTGAAGGAAACGGTGGAATTGCGGGGGATAATAGTGAGCTTTATTTTTATTTTTCGTAAGCCTAAAATAGCTAGGAATTTTTTTAGGTTTGAAACAAATTACAATAACTAAAATAAAAATATACGATCAGTATTAGCAAAACCTATTTTGAATTGAAAACAGAAAATGTTCAAAACAAAATCATCATTTTTGTATTATAAAATTATTTAATTCATATTTTACTCTACATTGTGTGCGGGTATAATTATAATATAATTCTTTCAAAAAAATAATTTGTTAAACATTTTATGTATCTGCTGAAGAATTCTATAATTATTTACAAATTTCAAAAACCCTTTGTTTATATTCTCAACAACTTGTTTGTGCAGATTCTTTTGTGAACCAAGTTTTTCAATGGGAGTACATTCTGGCTGCTGCGGGAGGAATTTTAGCGATGATTTTATTCTATTGTTTTCTAACACGTCGGTCAAATAAAAGGTTATTTTTTACAAAATCTATTAAACTAGAATATTAAATACAATCTCCTCGCACTATAGTTTTTTTTTACTTTCTGCAGAGAACAAGCGATTGACGGAGAAGATGAAAATGATGAAAACAATTATGATGATGAGAATTATGAGGATTCTGAAAATGTGAACGCAAAGATGGCCTTTAACGAGGAATATTATAACCGCCCGGTCAGTTGTAACTGGACGCCAACAAATTATCACCAAAACGTGAACGAATGCGATCTTATGGGACCGGTCTACGGTGTTGAGGACACAAGAGTCGAAATTTGGGATCGCATTCATGATAAGAACTGATGAAATTTAAAATTAGTTGAACATTCTTTTCTATGTTTCAGTAAATGTATTAAGAACAAGTACTTTATCATAGCAATATGAGTATTCACAGTAAACAATATATTTTTAACAATACTCAAAGAGTATAAAATTTGCAGCTAATTTTTTAAAATACTTTATTTTAGCTTACTGACAATTTTAAATATAAGTTATCTTACTTGATAACATTATTGTTTTTAAATTTGTAACAGTTATTTTTTTCTGTTACTTAATTATATTACTTATGTTAATTTGATTTTAAAACTTTTGATTAATATAAATTTATTTCTGTTGAAGTTATTTTGTCGTTCTAATTAACTGTGCTTAAAACATAAGCTGCGAATTAGAATTATCTTTTTATAATCTCTATATATAGTTATTAAGTACAGAAATTAAATAAATTTTTAAATTTATTCAAAGAAATACTCATATTTTTAAAGCAAAATAATTTCTGTTGGTGGATAAATACTTTTTAAACATAATCACTTTCTATAAATTCTAACGAATTTTATAAATAAACTTTTCTTTTGTGTGTTGTATTTTAAGTTATGACTTCTTTTATATATTTATTCTAATATTAGACATTACCTTAGACAAAATTGTAGATAAATTATGATTTTTTTTTCCCTAAATATGTAAATAGTTTAGATAAATTACTAATTATTCTGGTACAACTGTTTTACTGACCGCACAAAGTAAACAAGGTTTTCATTCAGTTTATTACCAAACTAAAGTTTAATAATTTCAAATGTAAATTAGGTAGGTCTTTAAAAAATAATTCTATAATCATATTAATAGCATACTTAGCTTTAAAAAAATACCTGTTAACAAAAAAGTTGTTAGTTTTAATCAATTAGTGTTGGTCCTGATTTAGAAAATGACAAGTCTACACAATTTTAATGACGTCACAATGAAAATAAAAATTGTCGCTGCAACGAGATTACCCAAAAAGGAACCCCTATAAAGACCTACTGAAAATACTTACGATAATATAATTAATAGTTTTAATAATTTTATGTTAGCTACGTTACATCTTGAATACGTACATTGAAGAGTGTTAACAGTTAAAAAAGCTTATGGTATATTTTGAGATAAGCTGGAAAACAAAAGATTTATATTAAGTAAACGAAACTAAGAAAACTTTAAATTAAATAAACTTAATTTTCCTAAAATGGAATAACAATAAAACATACAGCATGTATATGTACTTTAAAACAAGCTACTCCTTCTTAAATTTCTTCAGCTAATAAAGGTATTGATTTAAGTTTTTAAACCATTTGAAGAGTTATTTAAACATAATATAAAAGGTAAACAAAAATATACGAATTTTTAACTTTAAAACTTTCATTTTTAAGAAGCAAAAAAAATGTTAACAGACATAAGAATTTTCTATGACTCATATAAAACTATACTAGTTTTTTTACTAATTTGTTAATATTAGTTTAAGTTAAAATAACTAAATGTAAAACAGTATGTGTCTAAGAAAGCACCAACTATAATCAAGTACAATACTACAATAAAAGTAATACTACAATATAAATAGTAAAAGAATAAAAGTAATACTACAATATAAATAGATTAAATATATACAAAACAAGTTATAATTTTTTTAAGTCCTGTGTAGTCGCCGTTAAGGTAACTTAAATTTGTGCAAAATAAGCTGAAATAAAAAATTATGTGCAAACGAAGCTCTAAATTTCTTAAATATTTTCCTAATATTTTTTCTCTTCTTGCATAATTTAATTTTTTTTACCGGGTAAACTTTATCTTTAATCTGATATTTGTTTTTAAACATCAGAAACTTTTTCTTGCACCAAAATTCTAAGAATATGTATTAAAAGCTTTCTTAAACTTTTATTCTTCTGGCCCTTTTTCAATAAGTTATAATAAGCCTTCCTAATACAGTTCTTACAAAACCTACGCTGGCATATTTTGTTGCTCTCTTTCACTAACTCCAAAACATCTAGAGTAAGTTTCAAATGACGCCCCCCCTCTTTGAAGCTAATGACCCTCTAACTTTTTAAAGTAACCCATTTTTTAAAGCCCTGGTCCAGTGAATGTTTGAAATGTTTCCATAATATCTAGTGTAGGTTACGAAACTACCCTTAATGCGTCTGATTCCTTTTTTTCTCTTCATCATCAACTCTGAAAAATCTGGTGTAATTTGAAATCGTCACCCATTTACTATTTATGCCTGTTATTAAGAAATCTTACGCATTTTGCAACTCTGGTTTGCAAATAAAAACCATTCAAATGATACTTACTTGTTTAAAATTATTACTTAAAGTTTATACTTTTATAGTTATTTTAGATAAGGAAGTATTATTTCAAACAAATACTTACTTCTAAAAAAAATTGACCTTCAAAGTCGGTTAAATTAAGAATCTGATAGAACTTTTTAATCCTTTGTAAAATCATAAGTTTTTAAGAACTTAATTTTATTGTTGAATATATTTTTCATTAATAAATAACCATTTATCAAAGTCGTATGCTTTTCTAAAATAACTTTTCAAATTAAAAGACTTATTCATATTAGCTTGTTAAGTGATGTTGAAAAACAAAGTAGTAGAAAGCTTGATTAAACAACAGATAAACACTTTGTAAAGAATGTTACATGAACTAAGACATACAAATTTATATGTAATATAATACATTTTAAGAACTTATTCCTATTGTTGAATAATTCTTTCATCGATGAATGATTATATTGTAATTTTGTATGATTTTGTATACAAAACTTGATTATATTAACAGGTTTAAGCATATTAACTTGTTAAGTGGCATAGAAAAACAAAGTAATATAAAGCGTGATGAAAAAACAGAAAAACACTTACTAAAGAATGTTACATAGACTTAGACATATTAATAAATATGTGATATGATATACTTTAAGAACTTATTTCTATTGTTGATCATTTTTTTCATCGATGAATGATCATATTGTAAAGTTGTATGATTTTGTATACAAAACTGAAATATATTAACAGATTTAAGCATATTAACTTGTTAAGTGGCATGGAAAAACAAAGTAATATAAAGCATGATGAAAAAACAGAAAAACACTTACTAAAGAATGTTACATAGACTTAGACATATTGATAAATATGTAATATGGTATATTTTAAAAACTTACTCTTATTGTTGAATAATAACTTATCAAAATTTTATTCTATTGTAGATAACCTTCATTAAATTAACAGATTTAATTGTATTAACTTTTAACTGAGATGTAAAAAACAAAGTATAATAAAGCAAGATTAAAAATCAGAAACACACTTTGTAAGGAATGTTATATAGACTGAGACATTTTAATGTTTATTTGTTAAATTAAAAAATAAACTCTCAATTTGTTTATACTTTTCAGTTTATGTTTTTTGTTAGTAAGTCTCTGCTATAATACTAGTCTATTTCTAAAAATACTTTGTATTTATTTAGTCTAACAATATCATTAGTATCTAAACAGTATTTATAATGCTAGTGCTAATATTATCTAAAGCTTTTAGTTTTTAACTTGTTGTTTATTTATGGCTCAAAACATAAATGTAAAACTTACCAACATCGTAAGATTTTATTTGATAGTGTATTTCTTAGTTTAATGATAAAACATTCAATTTAATACATTTCTCACTCGGCAGTTAGTATGTTCCTTAAAAAAGAGTTCTAAAAAATTTTATTGTAAATATGATCTCCAACTAAATTATTCACATTTAAAGCTAAAAATGTGCAATTTGTTTTAGAGAACAAGTCAGTTTATTTTTACACCAGGTGAGCATTTTATTTGCTTTTTAGATGGAAGCCAACATAATGTTGAGGTTGTTAGTCTTAGTCAGCAGTTTATAATATCTTTCAAACAACTTTAACATTCAAACAGTTTTCCATAAGCCTAAGAACAAAGGTCTTTAAAAAAGTGCTTACTTTTTTCAGCGGAACATTTTAAAGAATTTTATTTTTCTTTTAAATAAGTATATAAACTAGATTTGAATGTGTAGGTTTTATGATTTTTAACTTAAGAAAGTATTAAACACTGACACCAGTTAGCTTGATTTTATTATATAAATTTAAATTAAACGTTTTTTTTTATTTCAGTTGCCTTACAGAACGTGTGAATTTAAGTATTGATCTAAAGTATAATTCAAATAATAATTTTTAGAAACGAATCTTTTTTTATCCATCTTAAAAACTATATTTTTTTATTAATACTTATAGAATTGTATAATAAGTATTCTGAAGTTGCTATATTTTACAAAATGAGGTCTTATGTTTATAGGTACTATTTTATTTGACTACTGCCTTAAGGCATAACTTCCATAATGACTTTAAACCAAATAATATCTCACATTTGATATTTTTTTCAAAGTATTAGATATCTAAACTATAAATATTCTGCCCCCAAGGCATGTTAATTGAAATATAAGAAGAGAATCAAGGCCGTATTTAAACTTGTTTGAAAATAAGATTGTTAGAAGAGCAACCTTTTTACTTAGAATTGCATTTTTTCTAATAAGTTTTTACATTTTTCACTGAAATAAAAATGCTAGTTTTATAAAGCAACTGCTTTTAGTTCTTTCAAAAAACTATAAACTTGTGTTTTAATTTTTTTTTTTATGTTTTTCTCGTTAAGAGATTTCATTGTTTATAATTTTTGCTGATTTTTGTTCAAATTAAAAGGTTTCCGGTGAAGTATTGGTTACAAAGTGTGATTCAGATTATACTTTAAAGTTATCAGATGCTTGTTTGTATTAAAGTATTGTCGCATAAAAGTATAGTTCTTTTTAAAATGAATTTTTGTTAAACTACTTCATTGTTTCTATTATATATAAACTTAATATAGTAAACATTTATGAAGTAATTCAATTACTTTCACTATCTTTCAGATGATGCAATTGTAAACTAGTTTTATTTTATGATGTGAAATTTACCTATTGAACAACTAAGAGTCTTAAATACATTTTAGTTGTTTATAATAGATTTATAAAGTGATGTTTTATTAAGTTATATGCATCGTCTTAACTGAGAACATTTAACTGAATTACCTTTCAAGCTTATTTATCAAAGTCTATATCTATTCTTAAAAGAGCTTTTAAGGTACTAAAAGACTACAGATCCTATTCAATTGAAAAGTTGCTCTTTTAGTAAAGTTTTGTAAAAACTATCAGTTATCAAACAATAGTTAAGCCAAGCATAATGAATTGAAACATAGGGTTATATTTTATATTTGATAATTGTGTAATAAAATGTTGTTTAACTTAACATAAACATTTTAACCGTAGTCTGCAATAACTATGTTATATCAGCTTATAATTGTGTTACTAAACATGTGACTATTTAATTAGTAAACTAAGTGCTGTGCTAAATAGTTTAGATTATTTTTATTATTTTTAGTGGCTATAAATACAGTTTCTAAAGTATTTAAAGTTATAAATATTGATGCTCAATTATTACTTTATCATTTCAAAAATAACTAGTTAGGACAGGTAAAAGAAACTTTAAACCCAAAAATGTGTGTTGTTATTGAAATATGAGAAAAAGTTCTTTATAAGTGCTTACAAAGATGATCTGTTAATTTTTGTTGTTGAAATATGAGAGAAAGTTATTAACAAATAGTGCTTACTAAGCTAATTTGTTGATTATATATAAATACAAAACCTTTGATTGCAATAAAAGCACTTTAAGTGTTTTAAGTGTTACATCTAGATACCATTTAATAAGTTTGTGTTTCTAGATAAATGAAATGCTGACATAAACACATGATTGATAAGTCCTGATAATGTTTTTAAAAATTCAATGGTTAACAAACTATATATATTAACAATAATAGTATATATGTTTTAAATATATAAACGCACTCCGTATGTGAATATTAAAGCTTTTTCATTAGCGCTATTACCTTAAGTTTTATTTACGCTATGACACCTGAGTTGTTATCAATCTTTATGAATTATTTTATTTAAAAATGTCAACTTCATTCTTACCACTATTATTATTTCTTCTTTAATTATTGTTTTGATATCATTTGGGGTACTTTAGGGTTTACGGCTCTTTCAAAAACTGTGGTCAATAAATTTTAATTAAAACTATTTTAAAGTGAATTTACATGGAAACGGCTTTCTTTCTTGACATATTATTTTTACTTAGATGTGAATTATAGCTTCATAAATAGTTAACAAAGTATAACTAAGAAGTTAGAAATTAAAATGTTTTGTTAGGAAAATCATTGTTTTGTTTTTGTTTTTATTTTTTATAAAAACTGCATATTTTTAAACTTTTGCTAGATAGAGAAAAAGTCAAAATTAAAAAACATCTTTTTTTGATTATTGCACTTATATGTTTACCTAATACTTTTGCCAGTTTTATAGACTATTAATAAAAAGTAAAAAATATGTTATTTATTATTTATAGTAAGATTTGTGCTTCTGTTTGAGTTTTTTATGATTTTGCACTGTTGTTTACGTGAGACCAGCTTTATTTTACTGTTCAACTTCTCAAAAGACGCGAACATAAAAGTAGTTAGTTAGCAAGAATATTCATAAAAAAAAACTTGGCTTATTTTTGTTTAAAGACCTTTTATAAAACCTCTTTAACTTCTTAAAAATATATAGGCGTAAATAAACAGGTCTTTAAACTTATTATATCCTTAAACTATTTTAAATAATGCTTATTTTTCAGTCTTAAAAATATACTTTAACTTATTATAAACAATGCTTATACATTTTTTGTTTAAAATCTAGTAATTTTTTTGCGGTTATTGCTATAGGGCATTATTTCCACTATGGTTCAAAGCGTTAAGCCAAATCTTTCATACTTTTTATAATTGTTTAAGTATAAACATATTTAAGCTCTAACTACTTAGTCTCTAGTCATCTTAACTGAAATTAAGAAAAGGATTAAGGTTGTATTTGTTCTGAGTTTATTACAATATTGTAAGGGGAGAAACCGTTTTACTAATATTTTTTCAATATCTTTTTACTTAAATAAAAATAAAAGTGTTATAAATATGGTATTAGTCTTTGAAAAATCCATAAACTTGTGTTTTAAATTTTGAATGTTTATCTCGTAAAGATAGTTCATTGTTTAAAATGTTTTGCTAAACTTTGTTCAAGTTATATTATTTACCGGTAAAAAGTTTGCTTAGAGTCTGATTCAGTATCAGATTTAAAATTTTCAGCTGTATATTGAGGTTGTATTATAGTTTCGTAACATAAAAGTATAACAACTTGTTAATTTAATTTGTGTTAAGCTACTTAAATTTTTGTTCTTAATATCCATCGTAAACGATTGTGGTAGTTTGAATTTTTAAAAGGTAGTTCAATTATTTATGGTCAGTTTCAGATGCTGCAATTGTAAGATAGTTTTATTTTATGATGTTAAACTTACTCATTGAAAAATTTAGAGTTTTAAATACATTTTAGTTGTTTATGATAAACTTATTGAGTGATTATTCATGGAAAACTTAACAACAAAATAAATTTATCTAACTCTTTTTTATGCATCACCTGGTTTTGCTTATGTAATTGGATTAGCTTTTAAAGCTCAATTTTTAAGTATTTTATTTATTATGAGAAATACGATATTGGCTTACTCAAAGACTAATGGGCCTACTAAACTTAAAATAAATAATTTTCACTGAAAAGTTAAAACCTATTGGTTGTAGTCTTGTACAAATTATAATTGTCAAACTTGATTTTAGCCATGCATTGTAACTTAAAAAGTTAGGTTTTGTTTAAATTTATACTTATTTATACTTATTTATTTAAAGAACAAGACAGTTTGTTTTTACACCAGGTGAGCATTTTATTTGCTTCTTAGATGAAAGCCAACATAATATTGAGATTGTTAGTCTTAGTCAGCAGTTTATAATATCTTTCAAACAATTTTAACATTCAAACAGTTTTCCATAAGCCTAAGAACAAAGGTCTTTAAAAAAAGTGCTTACTTTTTTTAGCGGAACATTGCAAAAAACTTGATATTTCTTTTAACTAAGTATATAAACTAGATTTCAATATGTAGGTTTTTAATTTTTAACCTAAGAAAGCATTAAACGCTGACATCAGTTAGTTTGATTTTATCAAACTAATTTAAATTGAAAGTTTTTTTTTTCAGTTCCCTCACAGAGTGTGTGAGTTTAAGTATTAATCTAAAGTATAATTGAAATAATCATTTATAGGAACGACTGTTTTTCTACCTATCTTAAAAACTATATTTTTGTATTAAATTTTATAGAATTGTATAATAAGTATTCTGAAGTTGCTGTAATTTACACTACTAGGTCTTATTTTTATAGGTACTTTTTTATTTGACTACTGCCTTAAGGCATAACTTCCATAATGGCTATAAACCAAATAGTTCTTACATTTGATAATTTTTCTGAGTAAAAAATATTTAAACTATAATTACTCTGCCCTCAAGGCATATTAATTGAATATAAAAAGTGAATCAAGGCCGTATTTAAACTTAGTTGAAAATAAGAATGTTAGAAGAGCAAACTTTTTCCTTACAATTGCATTTTTTCCAATATTTTTTTACATTTTTCACTGAAATAAAAATGCAAGTATTTTTGACCAACTGCTTTTAGTTCTTTAATAAAACCATATACTTATGTTTTAATATTTTATGTTTTTCTCGTTAGGAGATTTGATGGTTTATAAATTTTTCTAATTATGTTCAAATTAAAAGGTTTCCGGTGAAATATTTGTTTACAAAGTGTGATTCAGATCAGCTGCTTGTTTGTATTAAAGTATTGTCACATAAAAGTATTGTTCCTTTAAAATTGAATTTGTGTTAAACTATTTCATTGTTTATATTATGTATAAACTTGATATGTTCAACATTTTGAAAGTAATTCAATTACTTACAATTACTTTCAGATGATGCAATTGTAAACTAGTTTTATTTTATGATATGTAAATATATGTGAAATTTACCTATCAAACAATTTAGGGTCTTAAATACATTTAAGTTGTATATAATAGATTTGTAAAGTAATGTTTTATTAAGTTATATGCATCGTCTAAACTAAAAACAATTAACTGAATTACCTTTTAAGTTTATTTATCAAAGTCTATATTTATTCTAAAAAAGAGCTTTAAAGGTACTACAAGACTACAGATCCTTTTCGATTAAAAAGTCGCTCTTTTGGTAAAGTCTTGTAGAAACTATCAGTTATTAGATAATAATTAAGTCAAGCATAATGAATTGAATTATGGGGTTATATTTTGTATTTGATAGTTGTGTATCAAAATGTTGTTTAACTTAACATAAATATTTTAACCGTAATCACCAATAACTATGTTATATCAGATTATAATTGTGTTACTAAACATGTTGCTATTTAATTAGTAAACTAATTGGTGTGCTAAATAGTTTAGATTATTTTTATTATTTTTACTGGTTTTAAATACATTTTTTAGAGCATTTAAAGTTATAAATATTGATACTTAATTATTACTTTATCATTTCAAAAATAACTAGTTAGGACAAGTAAAAAAAAACTTTAAACCCAAAAGTGTGTGTTGTTATTGAAATATGAGAAAAAGTTCTTTATAAGTGCTTACAAAGATGATTTGTAAAGTTTTGTTGTTGAAATATGAGAGAAAGTTTTTAAAAACTAGTTCTTACTAAGCTAATTTGTTGATTATATATAAATTCAAAACCTTTGATTGCAATAAAAGCACTTTAAGTGTTTTAAGTGTTACATCTAGATACCTTTTAATAAGTTTGTATTTCTAGATAAATGAAATGCTGACATAAACACATGATTGATAAGTGATGATAATGTTTTTTTTAAATTTAATGGTCAATATACTATATATATTTAAAATAATAAATAATACATATATGTTTTAAATATATAAATGCACTTCGTATGTGAACATTAAAGCTTTTTCATTAGTGCTACCCTTTTACCTTGAGTTTTATTTATACTATGACACCTAAGTTGTTATCAATCTTCATGTATTATTTTATATAACAATGTCAACTTCTTTCTTACTACTAATATTGTTTTTTCTTTAATTATTGTTTCATTATCATTTGGGTTACTTAGGGGTTTAAGGCTATTTCAGGAGCTGTGGTCAATGAGTCTTAATTAAAACTACTTTATACTGAATTTACATTAAAAAGGCTTTCTTTCTTGACATGCTGTTTTTATTTAGATTTATATTATGGCTTTATAAATAGTTAATAAAGTATAAATAAGAAATTCTAGATTAAGATGTTTTCTTTACAAAGTCATTGTTTTGTTTTTGTTTTAATTTTGTATAAAAACTGCATGTTTTTTAATGTTGCTAGGCTAAGAAAAAGTCAGAATTAAAAAAACATCTTCTTTTGATTATTGCACTTTTTTGATTAACTTATACATTTGCCAGTTCTGTAGAATATTAATAAAAAGTAAAGAAAATATGCTTTTTTTATAAGTAAGATAGAACATTTGTGCTTCTGTTTGAGTTGTTTATGATTTTGCACTGTTGTTTACGTGAGACCAGCTTTATATTACTGTTCAACTTCTCAAAAGACGCGAGCATAAAAGTTGTTAGTTAACTAGAATATTCATAACAATAAACTTGGCTTTTTTTTTTTTTTTAATATTTTTAAAAACTTTCAAACTTCTAAAAAATATGTAAGCGTAAAAAAAATTTCTTTAAAATTCTTATTTCCTTAAAACTTTTAAATGAAATTTAATTTTCAGCCTTAACAATATACTTTGAAGTTATTTTAAAAATGGTTATACATTTTTTTGTTTAAAATCTAGTTATTTTTCAGCGGTTCTTGCTATAGGGCATTACTTCCACTATGGCTCGAAGTGTTTTGCCAAAGATTTCATATTTTTTATTATCGTTTAAGTATAAACATTTTTAAGCTCTAACTACTTAGTCTCCAGTCATCTTAACTGAAGATAAGAAAAGAGAAAAGGTTGTATTTCTACTCAGTATATTACAATATTGCAAGGGAAGAAAACTTTTTTCTAATAAATTTTTTTTCCAATATTTTTTTACTTAATAAAAATGAAAGTGTTATAAAAATAGTATTAGTCTTTGAATAACCATAAACTTGTGTTTTAAATTTTAAATGTTTTTTTTCTTAAGTAAATTTCATTGTTTAAAATGTTTGGCTAAATTATGTTCAAGGTGTATTATTTACCGGTGAAAAGTTAGTTATAAAGTGTGATTCAGTATCAGATTTTAAATTTTCAGCTGTTTGGTTGTACAAAAGTATAACAACTTGTTAATTCAATTTGTGTTAAGCTACTTATTTTTTGTTCTTCATATCCATCGTATGTGATTGTAATAATTTGAACTTTTTAAAGGTAGTTCAATTATTTATGGTCAGTTTCAGATGCTGCAATTGTAAGATAGTTTTATTTTATGATGTTAAACTTACCCATTGAACAATTTAGAGTTTTAAATACATTTAGCTGTTTATGATAAACTCATTAAGTGATTATTCATGGAATACTAAACAACAAAATAACATTATCTAACTCTTTTTTATGCATCATCTGGTTTTAAGCTTATACAATTGGATTATCTTTTAAAGCTCAAATTTTTAAGTATTTTATTTATTATGAGAAATACGATTTTGAATTACTAAAATACTAATAGGCCTACTAACTTAAAATAAACCATTTTCACTGAAAACCTATTGGTTGCAGTGATGTCTTGTAAAAATTATCAGTTGTCAAACTGGATTTTAGCCATGCATTGTAACTTAAAAAGTTAGGTTTTGTTTAAATTAATACTTATGTATCAAAATGTAGTTTAAGTTAATTGTTATTTAATATCATTTTGTACCCTAGTTGACAATAACTATGTTGTATCAAAAGTATTATTAACTAACTAAATATCTGGTTATCATACTAGTAAATCAAGTATCATACTACCTTATACATTATAGTTTATATTATGTTTTTTTAGTAGAGGTTTAAATATATTTTAAAAGTTTCAAAACTGCAAATATTTCTGCTTAGTTATAAATATAACACTCCATAAAGTAATTAAGGCAAGTAAAAAGACTTTAAACACAAAAATTTGAGTTGTTTTGTATTATATAAACTACTTCTCAGTAGATAATGCTTACAAAGCATTTATTCATTAAAGTTATTCATTCAATATTCATTTAATATTCATTCAATTTTCATTCAATATTCATTAGTATTGCATTAAAAAAAGTTTTTAAGTTTTTCAAGTTTTATTTAAGAGATTGTTTTATTAGCTTTTATTTATAAATAAATGAATGATGCAGTAGTAAAATTAATAAACTCTGAGTCTTTTCTTAAACGCCTATGATGTTAATAATATTTTAATATTTAATATTTAATTATTTTATTGTAAATATAATTTTAAAATATTAACAAAATGGTTCTTTTTAAATAAATTAAATGCATTTTATATACGTTTATCAATACTTGGTCTTTAGTACTTTTGCTTACCTTGAGTTTGGTATAATTTAAACACCTAAATTATTATACTTTTGTATGTTTTTATACAACAATTTCAATTTCATAGTTGCAATAATGTTTACTTTATTTAGATTATTTTTGTTTTTGGGACATTTTGGGCTTACGGCTGTTTTGGGAGCTGTGTTCAATGAGTTTAATTTTAAACCATTTTGTACTAAATTTAGGTAGAAAAAGCTTTCTTTTTGACGTACTATTTTACTGAAATGCATATATTTGCTTTATAAATAATTAACAAAGTCTAACTTACATACTATAAACTTTGTGGTTTTGTTTACGAATTCTTTTTTTTTATTTTTTGTTTGTATTTTTTGCAGAACTATCATAGTTTTTAAATGTATTTTAAAAGTTAAATAGGTAAAAAAAATATTCAGAATTTAAAAGCTCGTGTTTTTAATGATTACACTTGTATAAGTTTTAGTTTTATACTTTTGCCAGTTGTTCAAAACTTTTAATAAAAAAGATTCTTCAACTAAAGTGAAAAGAATGCGTTTGTTATATTCGTCTAGTACATTTAGTATTGATTTTTCAAATATATTTTTATAAGAATTTTTTTTTTTAACGTCAAAAAAGATACGTAAATAAATGTGTTTTTTTTTTAGAAAAAATTTCCATGATTAATCTTAACAAGATCATTACTTATATTTTGTGAAAATCTCTTTTTATACCTTCGACTTCCAATAAGAAAATTGATATGAGCGTAAATAGAAATATTCAATTATCATGTGCTAAAAAATGCTTAGATAAAATTTACTTTTCAGTTTTTACAAAGTAAAAAGTATTCATCTACTATATTTGTACATTTTTTGAAGTTTTATAAATGCGATTTTTTTAATAAGCATTTTTACGTTTTGCTTTACAGGAAGGACTTTAAAAAAATTGTGATCTAACACATTTCTTGTAACAGAACTTTAGTTAACCAAACATTTACAGAGAGTTATGTCAGGTTACAACAATTCAGGAAATTGTAGGTCACGAGGTAAAAAAAGGTCAAGATCACCAAGTCGTACGAGATTTAGGTCATCGAGTTATAAAAGATCTAAATTACCAATTAGAAGTTTCGATCATGGGTCGAATCTGTATAAAAGTAAGGCACGGCAGTTTGGGGATATGTTAGTTTTTCTAATTTTTATTTTACACTGGGTTTTAGTTCATATCTTGCTATAATATAACTTTATTGATAAAAGTTATTAAATTCAAAGTATAAAACCTGTGCAAAGACTTTTTAAAAACTTCTCAACTATCATTTCATCACATTTTAATTATAACTTTTCTTAACATTATTAATGACTAATACTACCGAGTACTTAATTAATAAACCAAATGAATAATGGTCAAAACCTATTTTTCAAATATATTGCAAATGTAGTATAAAAAGTTGAAAAATATTTAGAATTCCAAATGCAAACAGAGGAATAAAGCCAAGCTACGACAAGAGATCAAAGAATCGTATGAGGTTTGTTTAAAAAATAAACAACTATTGCTACTTGTTAATTAGCTAAATTGTATGGATCTAAGTTTTTTAGTCCTTTAATGAATATAAAAGAAAGCTTAAAACTTCTACATATATTTTAACTAGACTTTTTGTAATGTTGTAAGTAGTATTCTGCTTTATTTTTGACAGTTTAATTTATTAAGAAAACATAGATAGTTACATTTATACCTTTGTGATCAGCAAATTATTAGAGGAAAATTAAATAGAGTCGTTCATAAGACATAGCCTACAGCTGAGAGTTTAAAACTTTGTAAAACTGGGCATCTTTATTGAAAATATTTATTAAAATTGCCTCCTTAATAATAAGTTAAATAATAATATAATTTTTCTTTTTATGAAGTAAAGAAACATAACTACCGTTTATTTTCGAAAAGAACAAAACATATTTGGAGATAGAATTACTTAAATATCAGAAAAAAACTTGAAACAAAACGAAACTATTCGCAGATCAAGTTCTTCTCGAAGCTATTCAAGAGGTCGCAAGTCAACTTACCAAACTAACTCAAGATCCAAGTACCGCAAAAAATCGAGATCAAGAAGCCGTAAGAGGTCGAGAAGCCGTAGTAGATCGAGATCGAGAAACTATGGTAGATTGAGATCAGGAAAAAACAGTAGATCGGGATCAAGAACTAGTAAAAGGTTGAAAAGACATAGTAGATCTAGATCAAGAAGCCATAGTAGTTCGAGATCAAGAAGAAACGGTAGATCGAGGTCAAGAAGCTATTGTAGGTTGAGTTTAAGAAACAATGATAGTTCGAGATCTAGAAGCTATAGTAGATCGAGATCAAGATTCAATAGTAGGTCGAGATCAAGAAGCAATGGTAGATCGAGATCAAGAAGCCATAGTAGTTCGAGATCAAGAAGCTATAGGAGATCGAGATCAAGAAGCTATGGTAGATCGAGATCAAGAAACAATAGGAGATCGAGATCAAGAAGCTATAGTAGATCGAGATCAAGAAGCCATAATAGATCAAGATCAAGAAGCCATAGTAGTTCGAGATCAAGAAGCAATAGGAGATCGAGATCAAGAAGCCATAATAGATCGAGATCAAGAAACAATGGTAGATCAAGATCAAGAAGCTATAGTAGTTCGAGATCAAGAAGCCATAGTAGATCAAGATCAAGAAGCTATAGGAGATCGAGATCAAGAAGCCATAGTAGATCAAGATCAAGAAGCTATGGTAGATCGAGATCAAGAAGCTATAGTATTTCGAGATCAAGAAGCTATGGTAGATCGAGATCAAGAAGCTATGGTAGATCGAGATCAAGAAGCTATGGTAGTGCAAAACGTAATAGATATTCGTGAGTTTTTTGTAGACTTTGCAATTGGAAAATGCACAACTAATAAATTTAACTACAATTAATTTAGTTAACTTGATAATGTTTTATTAGCATATCTAAGTTTTAGGAATTTTTTAAGTATTATTTATTTTTTATTCTTGTTTTAGATTATTACAAAAATTTTAGTAATTTTAATTTTATTCTAATGTAGAGTAAATTTTCCCTTGCAAAATAACAAGTATCATGTTTAAGAGACTAATTTTAGGTAGCCATTTTAATAAACTTTTTATTTAGAAACAAAGCTAAGTAAAACAGTTTTAAAACGAATACAACGTAACAAAAACTTTATATTTTCTTTGTTAAAAAAAGATTATAGTAATCAAATAAAACAATTCACAGAAAATACTATCCTAAAATTTACTCAAGAGATCGCAAGCCAATAAAACGTACCAGCTCAAGATCAAGGAAACACAACAGGTCAAAATCAAAAATCTGCAATAGGTACAGATGTCACAGTAGTTCAAGAAACGATGGAAACTCGTAAGTGCTTTGGTTTTACAAGGTGTCTTTAAAAAATCTTTTAAGGTTTTTGATAACTTTATATTCAAGTTTTAATATATTCAATGTTTCTTAAAGCAACATAAAAGGCGAAAATAAGTATAAAATGATAAAATATTGTTTCTAGTTTTCAAGATTCTTTAGTTTAGACATTACTTTGAATGTTTTTTTTCAATATACACTTGTTATTTTTTTTAAATAACAAAAACGATTTATTAACATGAACGAGTCTAATCATAACCTTTACATATATTGTACAGCACACAAGTTACAGGTCAGTTTCTTAAATTTAATTCCCAAAGGCGATTAACGGGAAGAACAAATTATTACAATTAGTCAGAGGAGTAGTTTTAATCAATGACGTAGTTGAATATGTTTTATAAAACACTTAAAAATAACGTTTAAAAAAATTGTCAACAAAATAAAATTTGTCTTTAATTTCAGATCTCGAGCAGAATTAAGTAGAATTACCCAATATTTTCCTATAATCCCTCCACCTGCATTGAATGGTTTGTTTAAGAGTTTGACTATTTTAACTAACCTATTCAAACTATTAATTGTTTTCAATTGTTTTTTACCGCTAATTTAAAAACCGACGTGTAAAAAAATAAATTAAAATACCAGTTCTTGTCGTATATGTCAATATTTGAAATCTTAAACAGTTTTTTTTAACCAGTTGTTAAAATTATACTTAAACAAACCTCATTACCAAATAAAATCAATGAAAGTGTTTTAAAAACTTATAAGTTAACGTTTTTTAATTAAAAACATTGTTTTTACTTAAAAAAAATTATTTGTTACAAAACTTAAAAACACATTAATTTATTTTAAAGCACATTCTAATATATTTGACATTAAATATACAGATTTGTTTCAGTACAACATTTTTGTCTCTAATATATATATATTTATCTATAAACGAAATTTATTTCCTTTATTTTAAAAATTTTTCGTTTGCAGTTAACCTCAGAACGATAAGAGAAAATGATAACGGCAGGTAAGACTAAATTTTCATTTACTAAAAATTATTTTATATTTCAATTATATTCTACTAATTTTAGCAAATTTTATTATAAATAAACAATTGAACTATATAAGCCATTAATAAAGCTTTGTTGTAACTGATATTCAAACAATATTCTCAGTGGAAGTTGTCTGAAACAAATTAGTAACTATGCGCTGAGTAAACGGCAAATTAGCATCAAAATGGTGAACCAACTTGAAATGCTTCAAAATGTTAGAGATATTATAAAAAAAAAATACGAGTACAGCATTCCTGATGAGCACGTTGAACTGCAGGATTCTGATGGAAGTCAATACAGAATCATCTTCTTAACCCTGCCAACTAAAGAACAGGTTTATTTTAAATTATTATAAGACCGGAATGTTAGGGCACATACATTAAAAAGAGGAAGACATGAAAAAAAGTAGGCTAAACTACTCTTTAGTTTAAAAAACTTAATAGTAACAGATTTTAAGCAAAAAAAAATTTTTATAGTTATAAAACTTAATATTTTTCCTGTTTACAATTGTCATCTAAATGATCGTACTTTAAAAAAAACTATAAAAACTTTCATAGAATACTTTATGTTTTACATATTTTTCTCCTTAAATCAAGCTATTACGTACAGTTATTAATACTAAAGTACGAGCAATTAAATTACAACAGGTTGTCAAAATTCTCCAAGACAGAAACGAGAAACACTTCAAGAGCTTCCGAGCCGACAAAACGGGTTGGATAATCGATCTTCCCAACTCCAGCTTCGTAAATGACCGGGTCGCTTCGGTGGCAGAAATTCTCGACAGCGTCACGTACGAAAACAAGTCCTGTCTGCTGTACCTGAAGAAGGGTCATTACAACATGAGCCACTACCAAATGAAGAAGGCTTTGGAAGAGAGGTTTGAAGATCCTTTTCAAAAGTACTTCGAACGTCTGAACTTTTTATTTAAAACTTCAAAGTTGTTGTATGAGGTTCCAGGAAGGCGTGAGTGGGTGAAAATTAGGTTCAAGTTTGTAAAAGTGACCTTTAAGTCGGCTGAATATGCGAAAGTTTTTCATAAGCTACCTAGACTTGAGACATTTGAAATTGCGGGACCTATAGGAATGT
>NW_028139567.1:38624-62624 GCF_965202585.1 Thalia democratica
CTCTGAGTCCTTTCTAAAACGACCATGATGTTTTTACTGGTATATTTTAAGATATTAACAAAATGGTAGTTTATAAATAAATTATAAGAATTTTATTATGTTTTTCAACAGTTGTTATTTTATAATTTTGCTTAACATTAGGTTTAATAAAATAAAAAAAATTAATTATTTTATTTTTCTATGTTTTTATACAACAACTTCAATTTCATAGTTGCATTAATGTTTACTTTATTTTGATTACTTTTATTTCAATAACATTTGGGACATTTTGGGCTTACAGCTAATTTTGGAACTGTGGTCAATGAGTTTTAGTTACACAATTTTGTACTAAATTTGAGTAAAAAAGGCTTTTTTTTGACACTCTTTTTTACTCAAATGCATTATTTGCTTCATAAATAACAAACAAAGTCTAACTTACGAATTATAAATAGATGATTACAAAGTTTTTTTTGTATTTTTTGTAGAAACTACTAATTTGACAAGGTTTAATAGGTAAATAAAAAGTCATACCTATAAAGCACGTATTTTTGATGACTACACTTGTATGAGTTTAAGTTTTATACTTTTACCAGTTGTTCAAAACTTTAATTTAAAAAAAATTTTCAATTAAAATAAAAAGATTACGTTTGTTATTTTTGTTTAGTATTTTTAATTTAGACTTTCCAAAAATATTTTAATAAGAAAAACATTGTTTTTAACCTCAAAAAAGATACGTAAATAAAAGAGTTTTCTTATTAGAAAAATTATTCATGATGAATCTTAACAGTCATTAATTTTGTTTATATTTTATGAAAATCTCTTTTTATACCTTCAACTTCTAATAAGAAAATTGATATAAGCGTAAATAGAAAGGTCTATTCAATTATCATATTCTAAATAATGCTTAGATAAAATTTACTTTTCAGTTTTTACAAACTAAAAAGTATTCATCTATTATACTAGTATATTTTTTGAAGTTTTATAAATGCGATTTTTTGATTCAAGCACTTTTGCGTTTTGCTTTACAGGAAGGACTTTAAAAAAATTGTGAGCTAAAATACTTTTTGCAACAGAACTTTAGGTAACCAAACATTTACAGAAAGTTATGTCAGGTTACAACAATTCAAGAAATCGTAGGTCACGAGGTAATAAAAGGTCAAGACCACAAAGTCGTACGAGATTTAGGTCACCGAGTTATAAAAGATCTAAATTACTTATTAGAAGTGTCGATCATGGGTCAAATCTGTATAAAAGTAAAGCACGGCAATTCGGAGATATGTTAGTTTTTCTAATTTTTTATTTTACACTGGGTTTTAGTTCATATCTTGCTATAATATAATTTTATTGATACAAGTTATTAAATTCAAAGTAAAAAACTGTCAAAGACTTTTAAAAGACTCCTTAACTATCATATTATCACTTTTTAATTATAACTTTTATTAACATTATTAATGACTAATACTACCGAGTACTTAATTAATAAACCAAATGAATAATGTTCAAAACCTAATTTTCAAATACATTGCAAATGTAGTATAAAAAGTTAAAAAATATCTAGAATTCCAAATGCAAACAGAGGAATAAAGCCAAGCTACGACAAGAGATCAAAGAATCGTATGAGGTTTGTTTAAAAAATAAACAACTATTGCTACTTGTTAATTAGCTAAATTGTATGGATCTAAGTTTTTTAGTACTTTAATGAAAATAAAAGAAAGCTTAAAGCTTCTACATATAGTTTAACTAGACTTTTTGTAATGTTGTAAGTAGTATTCTGCTTAATTTTAGACAGTTTAATTCATTAAGAACACATAGATAGTTTCATTTATACCTTTGTGATAAGCAAATTATTAGAAGAAAATTAAAATAAAGTCGTTCATAAGACATAGCCTACAGCTGAGAGTTCAAAACTTTGTAAAACTGGGTATCTTTAGTGAAAATAATTATTAAAATTGCCTCCTTAATAATAATATAATTTTTCATTTTATGAAGTAAAGAAACATAACTACCGTTTAATTTCAAAAAGAGCAAAACATATTTTGAGATAGAATTACTTAAATATCGGGAAAAAAACTTCAAACAAAACAAAACTATTCACAGATCAAATTCTTCTCAAAGCAGTTCAAGGGGTCGCAAGTCAAAATACCGAACTAACTCAAGACCCGAGTACCGCAGAAAATCGAGATCAAGAAGCCGTAAGAGGTCGAGAAGCCATAGTAGATCGAGATCGAGAAACTATGGTAGATTGAGATCAAGAAAAAACAGTAGATCGGGATCAAGAATCAGTAAGAGGTCGAACAGACAAAGTAGATCTAGATCAAGAAACAATAGGAGATCGAGATCAAGAAGCCATAGTAGGTCAAGATCAAGAAGCTATGGTAGATCGAGATCAAGAAGCTATAGTATTTTGAGATCAAGAAGCTATGGTAGATCGAGATCAAGAAGCTATGGTAGATCGAGATCAAGAAGCTATGGTAGATCAAGATCAAGAAGAAACGGTAGATCGAGGTCAAGAAGCTATAGTAGTTCGAGATCAAGAAGCTATGGTAGATCGAGATCAAGAAGCTATGGTAGATCGAGATCAAGAAGCTATAGTATTTCGAGATCAAGAAGCTATGGTAGTGCAAAACGTAATAGATATTCGTAAGTTTTTTGGCTTTACAAAGTTTTTGTTTTTATTATATCATGTTTAAAATATAACTGGCATGTAAATTGCAATATATTATTAATTGTTTTATATTATTAAGAAATAACTAGTGGTTTTATTTTTATTCTAATGTAAAGTTATTTTTCCTAGCAAAATAACAAGTATCATGTTTAAGACACCAATGTTAGGTGGCCATTTTAATAAACCTTTTATTTAGAAACAAAGCTAAGTAAAACAGTTTTAAAACGAATACAACGTAAACAAAACTCAATATTTTCTTTGTTGTCAAACTATAATAGTAGTCAAACAAAACCATTTACAGAACATACTCTCCTAAAATCTACTCAAGAGATCGCAAGCCAATAAAACGTACCAGCTCAAGATCAAGGAAACACAACAGGTCAAAATCAAGAAGCTGCAGTAGGTACAGCTGTCACAGCACTTCAAGATTAAGAAACACTGGAATTTCGTAAGTGCTTTGGTTTTACAAGTTGTTTTTATATATTTTTTTTTAAGGTTTTTGATAACTTTATATTTTAGTTTTAATATATTCAATATTTCTTAAAACCACATAAAAGGCGAAAATAAGTTTTAACTAGTAGAATATTATTTTTAGTTTTCAAGATTATTTAGTTTAGACGTTACTTTGTATGTAATTTTTTTCAATATACACTTGATATTTTTTTGAAATAATAAAAACTATTTATTAACATGAACGAGTCTTATCATAAACTTTAGATATATTGTACAGCACACAAGTTACAGGTCAGTTTCTTAAATTTAATTCCCAAAGGCAATTAACGGGGAGAACAAATTGTCACAATTAGTCAGAGGAATAGTTTTATTCAATGACGTAGTTAAATTGTTCTGTAAAGCACTTAAAAATAACGTTTAAAATAAGTTTCAATAAAATAAAATTTGTCTTTAATTTCAGATCTCGAGCAATATTAAGTAGAATTGCTGAACACTTTCCTATTAACCCTCAACCTGCAGTGAATGGTTTGTTTAAACAATTTGACTATTTTAACTAACCTATTCAAACTATTAATTATTTTCAATTGTTTTTTACCGCTAATTTAAAAACCGACGTGTAAAAAAATTAATTAAAAAACCAGTTCTTGTCGTATGTGTCAATATTTGAAATCTTAAACAGTTTTTTTTATGCAGTTGTTAAAATTATACTTAAAAAAACCTCATTACCAAATAAAATCAATGAAAGTGTTTTAAAAACTTATAAGTTAATGTTTTTTAATTAAAATTATTGTTTTTACTTAAAAAAAATTATTTGTTACAAAACTTAAAAACACATTAATTTATTTTAAAGCGCATTCTAATATATTTGACATTGAATATATAGACTTGTTTCAGTACAACATTTTTATATCTAATATATATATATATATATAAACGAAATTTATTTCCTTTATTTTAAAAATTTTTCGTTTGCAGTTAACCTCAGAACGACAAGAGAAAATGAAAACGGCAGGTAAGACTAAATTTTCATTTTCTAAAAATTATTGTATATCTTAATTCTATTCTACTAATTTTAGCAAAATTTCATAATAAATAAACTATCGAACTATATAAGCCATTAATAATGCTTTGTTGTAACTGATATTAAAACAACATTCTCAGTGGAAGTAATCTGAAACAAATTAGTGACTACGCGCTGAGTAAACGGCAAATTAGCATCAAAATGGTGAACCAATTGGAAATGCTTCAAAATGTTAGAGATATTATAAAACATAAATACGAGCACAGCATTCCTGATGAGCACGTTGAACTGCAGGATTCTAATGGAAGTCAATACAGAATCATCTTCTTAACCCTGCCAACTAAAGAACAGGTTTATTTTAAATTGTTTTAAGACCGGAATGTTAGGGCACATACATTAAAAAGAGGAAGACATGAAAAAAAGTAGGCTAAACTGCTCTTTAGTTTAAAAACTTAATAGTAACAGATTTTAAGCATACAAAAATATTTCATAACTATAAGATTTAATACATTATCTGTTTACAATTGTCATCTAAAAGATCGTACCTTAAAAACAAACTATAAAAAGTTTCATAGAATACTTTATGTTTTACATACTTTCTTCTTAAATCAAGCTATTAAGTACTAAAGTACAAGCAATTAAATTACAACAGGTTGTCAAAATTCTCCAAGACAGAAACGAGAAACATTTCAAGAGTTTCCGAGCCGACAACACGGGTTGGATAATCGATCTTCCCAACTCCAGCTTCGTAAACAAGCAGGTGGCCTCGGTGGCAGAAATTCTCGACAGCGTCACGTACGAAGACAAATCCTGTCTGTTGTACCTGAGGAAGGGTCATTACAACATCAGCCGCTACCAGATGAAGAAGGCTTTGGAAGAGAGGTTTAGAGATCCTTTTCGAAAGTACTTTGAACGTCTGAACATTTTAATGAAAACTTCAAAGTTGTTGTATGAGGTTCCAGGAATGCGTGAGCGGGTGAAAATTAAGTTCATATTTGTAAAAGTGACCTTTAAGTCGGCTGAATATGCGAAAGTTTTTCATAAGCTACCCAGACTGCAGACATTTGAAGTTGCTGGACCTATAGGAATGTGCATTAAAGATTAATATACGACTTTTTAAAAACTTTTCAGACTTTAATTTCAATAATTAGTCGTTTCAAAAGTCACTTTTTCATAATGATGTCCTGGACAAGACATTAAACTGTATCTAAGCTGTGTTCGATTCGATAATCGAAAGGTTTTTTCGTACACCAGGTCCTAGAATTAATTGTTTTGAGCGTTTTTTTGTCGTTCAATAAACAATGTACAAAAAATATACATTTTGATGTTTAAAAACTTTTCAATAATGTTTTATGAATTACACAACTGAAAAAAAAGTTGTTTCTTCAAGTATTGTAAATAGTTATGTGGTAAAAATAAAACAACCAACACTGTTTATTTTTACACTTTCATAAGTTGATAACGTTTCCTGATTTAGAAAGTTAAAAGTATATAAACGAAGACTAATAATAAATTACAATAAGCTTGCGCTACCTTCGTAGTTTTCAAAAATACAAATTTGTAAATATAAAAAAGCATTAGAACTATAAAAACATTACACTTTGACTTATAACTTTTTTCACTTTATTAGGGTATGTGATCGAGCAGTTTTTTAAGATAATATTCTTAAGTATGCATGCAATAAAAACAAGTTTAGGTTTGTATCAAATTTTGTGAATAAATACCAAATTAAAATCAAAAAATACGCTGATCTTGTTAGTTTATGAAATTATGCATTTTTAAAAGTTTGGAATAATTGTATTAGATGATTGTTTTAAATTGTATTAGAAAAATGTTTTTAACTTTTTGTGTTGGCCGCTTAATTTTACTTTTATTTAATATCTAGTTAGTTTTAGTTGCGCTTAAAAAGTATTTTTGGTAATGGATGCATATATTTTGTCTTTCGCTTTTTTTTTGTTTAGTGTTATGTTATTGTCTGATTTATCAATTACTATTTTTTCGAAGTTACTCTCTGAAGAGCCTAATTATGTGTATATATAAATTAGCTAATTTAGTTTTGTTAGTCAACAGCGTTTTAAATAATTATAATTAGACAGTCGGTTGATAATCATCACATTAAGGTTTTACGCATAATACTTATGAAAAAAACTTTAGAAAATTTATGTTTAACTTCAGGGTTTCCCAAACTCATTTTCTAAATCGCCCCCTTTTCAGAAACTTGAAAAATAATCGCCCCCACGATTTTTCAAAATAGTTTTTCTATTGAGTACAAACTTTTGAGCCGAAAAAATTGTGTTCGAAATGTAATTTAGTCTGGTACTCCTTAAGCACGCACTTTTGGGCTGTGTTCAAAATAGTTTACAGGGGTTGAGAAAATAAGTAACATTCGCTTTCCTAAAGCCCAAAAAAGGGTATAAAATACTTAATTATTACAAAGCCTTTTATAATCTGTAATCAATTCTGTTTAGATATGAATTGTTTTAAATCTAATGAAACTTTTAGGGTAGTGGTGGACAAATTTTGTAGTCAGCAATTCATATTTACAAAATAGTCTTTTCTAGTTTCAACTCGTTAAAAAAATGTGATTGCGGGCTGCATAATTTAAATACACAACATATATGACAATTAAAAAAACTCGAGCAAAATTGTAATAGAATGATTTAGTAATATTGTGATCTAGGAAATACTATTGTGAACTGTAAACCAAATTTAAAGTGTATTACAAAAAAATAAGTATCAAAAAGCTAAATTTTATTTATTTTGCATAAGTAGTTTTCAAGTTACTTAGCGGGTCGAAATTTGACTGGATCGTAACCGTACGTTACCCATCTGAAATCTTAACTTAAACCTGACAATATAATAATCTCTCATATAACGAATTTCGGACATTTAGAAGTTATTATTTAAGCCGCAAAAAATACTTTAGTTATTTTATAAAAAGCGTATTCTTAAATTACTATACCAGAGATTAAAAAACTATAAAAATTGAAGAGTTTATTTTACACATAATATAATACATATTGTAACATAATTTCTGATCTAGTTTGAGAAAGTTTGACCGACTGGTTAATTATCTCAAATGAAAAGTGGTTTCATCAAAAGGTTCAGTTAATGCAGTAAAATTATTAATTTCAATGCTAAGATATATTATAAGCAAGTTAGTTGTAAGGTTAAAAACTTAATTTTAAACTTTTTAAACTATATGTTTTGTAATAGAATACCATTAAATAGTATTTGACTTGGAATAACCTATAGGAAACTAAACCTTAATATTAACATTTTTTTTTCTAAATTTAAATTTAAAAAAAATCAAAAGTTTTACAGTTAATTCTGTGAACAGAAAGTAATCGATTATAAAATTCTTTTAATTAGGTCAAAATTTTGTTCTGTAACTGAAGCAGTCTTTTTTATGGCTTTTGTAATACTGTTTAAATTTATTTATTTTCCAGTTATTAGCCTATAATAATTTACCAGAAGAAAATAGTGAAAAACTAAAAGCTAGTGTTGAACTATTAAAATAAACAACATATTCTAATTGCTAATATATTAGAAATTAAGATTAAACAAAAACAGTTGTATTAATAGTTTTAAACTCCTTAACACATAGTTTTTTTAACAATAATAAATCAAGTTAGAAAATAAAATTGAGTTTAAGAATCTTTTAAATGAAAAATTTGGAGTCATTTCAAATAGAGACCTCAAATCTATACTCTTTTAAAACCAAAAAAAAAAAATTTGAAATAAAAACTTTAATAGTTATCAAGATTTTTTTATTTATACAGATTAAATAAGTAATAACAAAATTATCTCAAATAAATTTCTTCCAAACAATACTTTAATCACTATGCTATAAAAACTTTTAGTGTAGTGTAAAACGACAAATATAAACTACAAAATTAACCAGGTCAAAATAAAACTATTAACAGATTTAAAACATAAACCATTCAATAAATACAGTAGACCTCCGCTTGAGTTCGCACTTTGAACAAAATCAAAAAATGCAAACTCAAAAATGTTTATCTTTTTTTTTCAAAATGATAAATTTAAATATGTTATATGCAATAACGTTATGAATAATAATGAAATCAACTAAAACTTAAAACAAACATTCATTAAAAAAATAGGTCTATACAAGCTATTTAATATTATGAATTTTTTGTTTTATTAATACTTAATTAGTAATAGACTTTATTTAAGTTAAATTTTAGAAAATTAAAATTTGCACTTTTTTCGGGTAAAAAGTGCGAACTCAAGAGGAAGTCTACCGTAATTAATATTTATTGGGCATTATGCAAACCTGTTTTAGAATAAATAACTTAATAAAAAAACTTTTATAAAAAACTACTTAAATACAATACAAACCAGGTTAAATAAAAAGTATTTTGAAAGATCAAATAGAATTAAAAAACTTTCATAAAATAATGTCTGCTACTGGAGTCTAATATAATGTGAAGGATGAGGTTCATGACTGCTTGCAAGTTTTTCTAATCTGATTCTTAATCAGTAAAATAAAGCCTCCTTTATAAATATCTAGATTAGATCTTTTGCTCAAGATGTTGATAACTGAACTGAAAGCTTTCTCAACAACATAGCTAGAAGGAAAAATTATAAACAACAATGTAAATTCCTCTCAAATGATTGGATACTTTTTCCTTAGTTTTTGTTGATTCCAAAAGCATTCATATCGTTCTTTGGAAAAAATTACTTTACGTTCAAGGTCAGTTTGTAAGTCTAAGACGGTTTCCTAAAGTCGTTTACTTCAAAAAGATCTACGTCGAAGGGATAAATATTTTTATCTATATGATAGCTTTTTTGTGTCAAATCGAAATTTTACTACTTAATATGTTGAAATCGTTAAATTCCAGAATTTTAAAGTTTTTTTTTGCCTAAATTGACAAATTCCAGGTTTTTCAAGGTTTTTAAGTATATTGGCAACCCTGTATAGTTTTATTTCTTAGTCTAACTTAGTGACTTTTCAAAAAACAATTGGAAATATCATGAGGTGATTTAACTATCATCTCATGATATTTCAAATAAAAATAAAAGTATACATGGTTGCCAGTTAACCTAGAAATCTAATAACATATAACATATGTAAGGTAATTTAAACTCTTTTATGATCCCAAATAACATATATGTCAGGTTAGAAAATGGTGAGAGGGATTCTGATTGTCTATCATCTATGTAATTGTTAAATAAGAAAATATATGAATGAAAATATGTAATTTACTTGAAAGTAGGAGTCATAAGTACTTGATTTTTTTCTTTATATTTTACATAAACAAAATAAACTTTTTTAGTTTAAGTTTTATCTCAGGGTCAAATATTTTGTAGCAAGCTAAAATTAGTAAAATAGCTTTATAAAATTTAAAAATTTTATGACAGCCCAAAACTTTAAAATCGCCCCCTTTTCGCCCCCTTACTAGTTATCGCCCACCCTTTCGCCTCCCCTACTAATTATCGCCCCCGACTTACTAAAATCGCCCACTTTGGGAAACCCTGCTCTAGCACTGAAAGTACGAAGCAGACTGTTTTAAGTAGCAAAGAATTCTAAAATGCTTCATTCAAATGCTAAAAAATAATACTTTATGGTCATCAAATACGTTTTTTCTAAGATTTTTTGGTTTAAGCGTCATATTGGATACTGCAATAAAATAATGTTGATCATTATTTAGTATATTTAACTCAATATTATACACTTCGATCCAAACTTTTTGCAGGTAAAATAAAGTTTTGAGCTTAGTAGTTCAACGGATTTTAACTTATTCTGCGTCAAATTTTGATTGGACATTACATACAAACAAAACCTGAAGCCTGCAAAAAAAAAGTGCATATATTTTTTATTGTTTATTGAATTTCTAAAACGAACAACCGACATTTAAAGCAAACTTACTAATTATCAGTATTTTAGATTGTTATAATTTAGCTCAGATAATATATATTTTTTTTGAGCAGAAGCATACTGTTTGTAAATCCAACAGTGTTACAATTCCGTACGAAAAATACTCGAGCGAAACTGGTTCAAAAGAAACAAACGTAAGTTAAGTGTTCAACTGTCATATAAGTGTTAGCATTTTGACAACCTTGGTTTAAAGTAGAGTTATCAGAATTCAAGTACAGTGTAAATCAAGCGGTTTCGTATACTATAGTTTCTTTTACACTTAAATTTTCCAGCGTCTTGTTTTGACTAACTGAGTTGAGAAATAATAAAATAGTTAGAAACATTGCTATCTATTTATATTATTCGTCTATGCTTAATTATAAAATATATAAAAGAAAATGACGAATTGAGTTAATTTAAATTTGAACGGCTAGTTAGAAACAATAGTGTATACATATATATATATATTTATACTATTGTCTCTCCTTAGTGGAAACATATTTAAACGAAAATGACGGAACGATTTGATTTAAACTTGATTGGCTTACAATATATTTGTTCAAGTTGTGTAGTGTGTTAGTTTGAGTTTGGTTAGGGATAAGGTTATAAATAAAAAAAGCTTCGAAAGTTTTAATGACTCAGCTTTTGTTCATTAATTTTCAGCTCAGACTGACTTATAAGTATACAAAAACTTTAAGGTTATGATCAACATAATACATTATTTAGATAAAGCTTGTTTGTTATCTATTACAAAAATAGTTTATTAGTAATTTAAAGTCTAAAATAGACTTTAGTTAATCTTTATTGATAACACTGCAAGTAAAGAATTAGTTTCTATAGAGAAAAGCAAGAAGATTTAAATAAACCAACTTTTTTTACATCAATTTTAATCAACTAGAGTTGTCATTTATATGTCTAAATGTAAGCTGCCTTTTTTTTTGTTTAATTTAATGTAATAAAGCTCATAATATTTAATTATATATTGTATGTTTACTTTTGCAAAAGCACTCATCAAATTCGTTCACACATTTTTTATTACAATTACTTCTTGTTCCACACCGTCAAGCAACTAGGTGTAAAATAAACTGTAGCTGAAATTAAATAAAAAACATTTCATTTACAATACTAGTTTATTCAAGGTTTTTAATAAAGCAATAGTACTTAAAAGCAAAACGTGACTAGAATTGCTGTTTGATGCCACTTTTGTTGAGGCGTTTTTAACTAAATTAAAGTGTGGGCAGCATTGACTAATAAAACTTGTTTGCTGCCGAGTAGAGTTAGCTCAACTAGCTTGTTTTTATAAAATTTCTTAAGACGTGTTTTAGCAAAGCATAAATAAAAAGTTTTAATTAATATGAGAAACAGATATCAGATATCTTGTAATTTGTGATCGTGTTTGTCTTTTTTTTATCAAAAAAAGTGTTTACTTAAATTGTTCATATGAATTACAAAAACTAAAAGCTGTTTTATTTTCATCATCAACTTGAGGCGAAAGATCATGAGTCTCGAAATTTTCCTATTAGGTTTTCAGGGTTCAGCATTTTAGACTATTTCTTATTTGTAAAAAATAGCAAGAAGTACTTTGAAATACTCAAAAGCCAAAAAAAACAATTTTCCTTAAATTTAAAAATGTTTAGTTTTCTTTGCTTTTACCTTTATATTTTGCCTTTCAAATTTTTAAAGAATTATTTTTGATTTTAGAAAATGATTATTATGTATATAGTTCTACTGCACAAGTAGAATTTAGTTAATTTTTTGATCTTGGTTTGCATTATTAGTCCTTTTGAACTTTCAAATTATATAAAACTATTTAAAAGTTTATGCTAAGTAGATTTGAATGACTACAAATAATAAAGATTTTTGTTCAGCTGTTTGAAAGGTTATCTTTTCTAATTGCTGAAGTTAGTTATAATTTTTAAAATTAAAGAAAATTCATACTTTTAGAATAATCTTCTTGAGTGCTTTACGTATCATTGCAACTTTTTAATTTTAGTTTTGAGAATTATTTTGAAGATAATAAAATAAAGACAAATTTTAGCATTTTACTTAATAAAAGTTAAATTAAGTGTTAGCTGTCTTTGTTGTTGTCTTATTTTGTAATAAAATTAATCATGTTTAGTTATTGTTATCGTTTTTTTTTGTGTAATAACACTAGTCATATTTAGTCATTGTTATCTAGCTGCTTTTATTTTCATTTGCTGCAAGTTATACACAGTTAAGTAACTACAACTAAATTTTAGCAAAAAAGTTTATTTTGAAGACTAGCTAATTCAAGTAAAAATACTAGTGAAATCTTATTCAACCTGCATTACATTTGTTAAGTTATTTTATTAAACTCTTTTTTTAATAACTTATTATGAACAGCTAATATCTTATATCAAGAAACTGTTTTACAATTACAAAAGATTAGCACAGTATGGTAGGTATAGTAATTAGCTAGTGTCATTTTGAACTAACTATTTCAAATAACTTTAAAAAGAATCTTTGATTAATTTTGTATTTTGTTTTCTGGTTTGGGAACTGACACTTTTAGTACCTTGCTTTCTATCAGAAGTTGTTTAAGTTTAAGAAGAAGTTATAGAAGTTTAAAATTTTATAACTTTGATAAAACATCAGCAGTTTATATTTAACCAAAATGGACGCCAGCATGCGAATGATTCAAAGCCGCAAAAAGTTGAAGATGGCAGTGTGCGTGATGTTGGTCTTGCGGCTTAGCGTTGTTGCCGAGGAAATGCTCATGTGCAAGGTTGGCAGCATATTAGGGGGTGCCACCGGTTCTTACAGTCTACCTTGTCTAGCCAATTCTTCGTGCTTGCGCGTTGAAATTGACGAAATCGAAACCACAACCGGAGATAAAGGTCAGTTCAGTTCTCAGTTGTCCTTTTAAAATTTTTACGAGTTTCATGAAAACATTTCGACGTAATACTGCATGTGCAATGTTCAACCTCAAGTTCACAATTGTGTTTTGAAACATTTGTTCATTCACGTATGTTATAAATAAAAAGTGAGTAAAATCGGCCAAAAGTTGTAATATTTTATATTCATGTTTGAATAATTTTTTTTTTTGTAAAAGAAACTGGCTTATACAATGTTAGAACTAATAAGCACACTTGACATTGTTTCGATAAAAATATTGGTTCACATATTAAAATAAAGAAGATAAAACCATTACGAACACGTCACGTCAACCATCCTTCCATATAAAAGTAAATGCTTATCGTATCACATGTTCAAAAAAGTTTTTGTAATAATTTTAAAAACTCTGCAGTAAAAAACTATGTGGGAATGTTTTGTCAAGATGACTGTAGAAACAAGTTTGAGAACGCTCCCCAAGATCAATTAAAGAATGAAACTTTCAAAGCCATTTCCGCTATAGATCGTATTTTTAAAAACGATATGACGTAAGTTTAACGTAGTTTTAAAGCACACTAGTTGGACTTAATTGTAAATTTTTACACTTTTTAATAATAAGAAAAAAAATTAACAACAAAAACCATTAAAATCCAATTATTTGAATTAAAGTAACGAATATAATTTTTTTTTAATTACCTACGTAACAAGTATATAGCACTCTCTAAAGTTTTTTGAGACAATTAAATGTATTTTTTTCTTCTTAAGTTCGCAAACTAACAGTAGAACACTTTTATGTTTAACTCTACTTTTAGTTTCTAAAGAAGAGTAGAGAAATTCGAGTTAAACTATAACAAAAAACTTTAGAGAGTGTTATTTACCTGTCATGTATCTAATTAGAAGCAAAGACTTATGTTTGAAGTTCAACTAAAAAGAAACAAACTAAAAATCTTTAAAATCGCTTATTTAACTCTACTCGTTTTTTTAACAGAGGAGTAAAGGCAAGTTGCTGCGACTATGACAACTGCAATTCTGAGCCAATACCGAAGCCGGAAATGAGCGGTGGCAGCAAAGCTTCTTTTAGTTTGTTGTTTGTCTTTGTTGCGGCTTTCTATAACCAGGTTTGATGCGTGGGCCAAATTTAAATTCGTTTTTTTTTTGCTGCTTAACAAAGTTAAGTAACTTAGTTAAGCTTCTTTTTTTTTTGAATTATTAAAAAACCTTAACGAGAAAGTTTGACTAAAAGCTTTCATTTAGATAAAAAAATTAAAAATTTTTAATTTCAAATTTTTTTAATTTTTTTATTTATGAAGTAATTCCATTTTGAAGAATTTACCGAGTTTTAAAAATATTTTCTAAGTTTCATTAAGTTGGTTATTTTTAATTTTTCAACTTGTTTTGTTTCAACGTAAAAATTAAAAGTAAATAAAATTCTTACTTGTTTGTGATTTTTGTTAAAAAAATTAAAAAAAGTAATAGATAAAGTAACTAAAACAAAATATGGAAAAGTTAGTTATACATAATAACAATCAGTTATAATAATATTAAACGACGTGAATTATGAGAGAAAACAAAAATAGTTTTAATCTACCTAAAGTAAAGCTTGTTAAGTATATTTTGTTATTTAGATTATCATAGATTATCAAGTTTAGTTTAAAATGCTGTAACAGTGAAACGTAACGCTTTAGTAAAATGCTTACTGTTGAATTACGAGTTGTTGTAGTTTTACCCCATGGCAAGTATGGTACCTGCTACTTAAAGTTTAACCTCATACGCTTGTAATGAAAAACTGTATCACAGTTCATTAAACAGTTAGTAAAAGTGTATTAAATAACCCAAATCAGCTTTTTTTTAAAGTTTAAATACCAATTTAATGTTACTAAAATTGAATGAAGTTTTGTAACAAAACTGTTTTGTTTGATAATATGTTAAAAACTATCTTCATGTTTATTTGATAAACTGAATAGTTTGTACTATTCACCTTTTGCATTTCATAGTACATGGAATTTTGACTAATTATGACGTATGCTGTGACAAAAGGAAACACTGACGTCAAAATTATTCATTGTAAATAAATAAATTATATTTTAATAATTTTTTGATTTACAGTAAATTTATTATTTGTAAAGTTATACATACTAAAAGTTTTGAAAATAGTTTTTAAAGAAAAATGTTATGGAATAAAACTAAATTTAATAAGGTCATCATTAAAGTACATTGAGTAGTTTTAAAAGTAAGGAACTTTTTCAAAAAACGTATAGTATTATTGTTTAATGCTTTATAAATTTAACTCTTGTAAAATATAAATTTTAATAAAAAGTTGATAAATATTTAATATCCGTTTGTTGCCCATACATATTCCGTTTGGTTTTGTAAGCTATAAAAAAATAAAATCATTTCTTTAATTTACATTAAGTTATCTAATACATTATAATGTTAAAAAGTTATTCTCACAATTTTAATCCGTGTTATACCACCCTATAAGATAAAACACTTTTCTAAATTATCTTCAAAGTTTTGTACATTTTTATCTTATTAAAAGTTAAAACTATTATCTGTTTGAAAATTTGAAAAGCGTTTTAATGCAATTATTTTTAAGAATGTTACTCACATCTCAATAAATGTAAGCTTTTCTGCTTAAATTTTAGTAGACATTAGCGTGTTGGTCTATACGGTGTGCATCTATAAACAATATAGTAGTGTGCATAGAAACTATTCCAATCTGCACAGAAAATTTATTTAATTTTAAGAAACGGGTATTTTGCATTTTAAATAAAATATTCCAATATTTCTAAAGCACTTTATTCTAATGAGCATATTCAAAGTAAGTGGTTTCAATTAAGCCAGAAACTTGAAAAAAGCGACTAAAGACGGGTTATTCACAAAGCAATGGAACTTGTGTTGTTTAGGTTCTAGTTTGCTTACACCCAACATACTATTTGCGGACTGGATCCGACCTTCACCATAGTTTTAAAAGCTGTTTAACATTAACAAACAAACTTAAATAATAACATAAAAACATGATACAATTTAAATTTTGAGTTAAATTTGCTTGTAATGTCATGATTATATTGTTATAATTTCTTATACAGAAAAACCCAAAGTTCAAAAGGTAAAAAATTAAAATAAAACTTTGCATCAACAAACCAGCCCGCTAAAGTCTACGTTAAACAAATCCGGTCCGTTATGTATAAACGACTGCAGCATCTGATCTAAAAACTCGAGAAGTTGCCGAACCCTATTCTAATTCGTTATTAATTTTTATTAGCTTAGTTTACCATTTTAGTTAAACTAAAAATAAACACAAAAGTATACAATCAGTAAGTTTTAAAATAAAAACATAACCTGCACACTGTACGATTTTAGCAAGAAAATAAGAACTTCGAAAAAATTAGAAAGAAAAAATTAAATTTTTTAAAAAGTAATGTAGAAATACTTATATTTTCCAACAAAATAATATAAATTTGCCCAACTATAAAACTAGATAAGTGAAATACCTCTATAACTAGATACCTTTAAAACTTATGCTCTCACTTCTTATTTTTAATTTATCTTAGACACAAAAGTTTTAGCAAGTTTTATCAAGGTTTAAACATTTGTTTAAAAAATTTGAAAGTAGTTTTTATAGTTAGTAGCTATATTGTCGTTTTTGTGCTAACTTCAAAACACGTTTTATTTTCATGTGTCTCTTACTTAAATACTTTTTTTTGTCTTAATTAGCTAAACTATTTTTATACTGCTGATTTATAGTATGCTGATACAAATTATGTTATCAGCTTCATATCTACTCTAAAAAATTGTTTATTATGCTTTTAACTACATATAAATCAATACGCATTAAAACAATGATTATTTGATAAAAACTAGAAAAATAACTTAAACAACAAAAATTTCAAAAGGACCTTCATTTACATATTCGTTTAAGTTATTATAATAATTTTTAAAAGAAATTTTCTTAAATAAAAACTTATCAAGATAAATAGACTTATAAAGCACTTATTTATAATAAAATAGAATAAAACTAGAACTCAGGTCTTAGTCCTGTTACCGTGATTCGATCCTTAACTTCTTGACAATGACTACATTTCGTATGTTTATACTATCAGACTATTATTTTTAATCTGTTTTATTGGTATATATAGTATATTATTTGTATATAATTAAATGAAGTTTTATTAATATATTTTTTCAAAAACAGTGTGTTAATAATGTTCAATAATCACTTAATCTGAGTAATAAAAAAGGATACTGTATAACTTGTTACTATTATGTATAAAACACTAGTACAATAAAAGCTTTTGGCTCGATATAACCAATAAGTACTTTTAGTATAAATACTGTACACTACACACTAAAAACTTATGTATTTCTAACTTTTTTTGGCATCGAAAAACTAAAGTTGCTTGATGAATTTGAAACGTAAATAAAATAATCTGAGAACAGAAAGGTAAAACGTACACAGCAGCTCTTGAGGCGTGAAACGCATATTTACAAGATTTCTGGTAACAGTAATCATATACTCCTCGAAGTAAGCTTCAATACACTTTCTAGTGGCTGCTTCTTGTCTGTTCATCCATGTAACAATGTCGTTTACTGCTAACCCGCATCTATCTTTTATGGTTTCTGTGCAACGTAGAGTTTGTTTCGATTTGTTGTAATTTATGTACTCGTAATAGATCAAATCAGAGTACAGCTTCCAGTAGCAAGACTGCTTAGTAGAAGGAAAGGGTTTTGGGTTTTCAGACGAAAACAACAGAGAGTCTTGTTTGCTGCACAATTCGTTGTAATTTCTCGGATAGCAAGAGTTGTCAGCGTAATTTGTAGCTATTGCGAGCCTTGCCACAAAAATTATAAATAAAATATTCATTGCAAATCTATTAGAAGCTTTTAACAACTTATGAACTCAAACAACAGAATTCAGTAAGCTGATTGGTTACAAAACTTAGTTTCTCAGTTAATGTTTAAACTTAGTATAATGCTAAGAAACTACATCAGATTAAAGTGCAAAAGTTTGTTCTGTCAACTACAGCTGTTTCGAAGGACAACAGTTGTCGTTTTCTTCAGGCCTGCTATGAAACTAATGCAAGATAAATTAAGAAAAAAAAATTAATTTAGCACACTCTAGTGTATAAAATATTTAGCTTATAACATGTAAGTTTGCTGTGGTGTGCTGGTGCTGATTAAACTTGAAATTTTATTTAAGAATGAAGAAAAAATTATTATTGATTTTTGTCTGCTCATTTTTGAAGGACAACTTTGAGCTATTACGTTTAATTCAACACTTTTAAGCTTATTCTAATCCGCATAAGTAGAAATAATCAAATAGTTAGATACTTTTTAGAGTAGATATAAATACAACTTAATGTTTTATAGAAAATACAAAAAAACCTAAAGTTTTGTTACTTGATAAAATAAAATGTTTAAAACTATAGTTGCTATATATGATCTTGTTTATAATGTCATTTTTGTTTGATAACCACCACATAAAACATAGGAAAAACCATGAAACATTCCATGAAAAAGTAAAATAAACAGAATTAAAAGGAAAACATTATTTTTTTCAAACTTTTTATTTTGTGTGAAGTTACGTTAGTTCCTTGCGTAACTAAAGTAAAAAAAACTTCATAAATATTTTTACTTTTACTAATTTGATTATAATTTAGTTTTCTCTAAACATGGCTACAGTAGTTTTTGCTTTTAAATAAATAATTACAACTAAGCTTATTTTAATTAAATTGGGCTATACATAGTTTAACCAAAAATATTTTTTGTAATAAAACAAGTAAGTTAAAAATTTAAATTTGTAAAATAATTTTCTTCTTAAACGAAATCGATTACTTACATCCCATTTAATTAATTTTTTTACATTGGGAAATGTTTTCTTTTTTTTATCAAATTGTAGCTGTAATCAAAATTATATCAAATTTAGTTTCCTGTGATAAAAAAATTATATTGAATTCCATCTAATGTACAAAGTTTTACAAACTTAAAATTTTCCAAACTTTATTAAAAACTGTGGTATTTTGCCTTAATTTGAATTGTTGGAATTTTTTTGACCAAATTTGAACAGTCATGAAATTTTTTTAAACATAATTTGTTTGAATTAAAACACTATAATATTTTAAAATAGTTATAGTTTGAACTATCTATATAGAAAAGCTTGCTTTCAAAAGTTTTAAAGCACTAAATATGTGACATAGAAAAACAGATGTATCGATTCATACAGTGTACAATTTTTTTATTCAAACTATATATTTTATAGTTTTAAGCTTAATTACTGTACAAAAAGTAGTTATTCTAAATATAGCATTTGATATATTCTTAAAGTATTTATAATTTAAAAACTGTTTAATGTTGTTAACAGACAGTACTGTATGAGTAGTGTGTGAGATTTTAAAGATCTGAAGTAGTAATTAATACTCTTTATTTTTGCTAATCAAATATTCTAAAAGTTTTTTTTTTCATTTCAATCTAAGTTAGAACATTTTACAGTTAAATGTTGATTGAACTACTAGAGACAATACATATGCTTAAGATTTTTAAGAAGAGTTACTTTGGAATAAAATACTATTTATTGACTTTGAATATATTTATATTAGTAAATTGAATAGAAAAACTTTACATACTTTTTAAACGTGTTAGTTTTGGTGATAATAAATAATTAAAAATATTAATCAATTTTAAGTAGAAGCGGATTTACTTTAGCCTTTCACTTTGAATGTGCACTTTGTATATTTACTTAAATATTGATTTTATTCCAGTTTTATAGAAGGTATTTTAGAAACATTTTGGCAGAAAAATGTTTTGTTTGTTTTTATGTTTTATTATTTTTCTACAATCTTTTTGTATGAAAATTTTGTATATGTTTAAAATGCAACCGACACAGATTGAGCTTGCACCTATAATTTACTGAATAATTGAAGATCGAATGTAAAACTTGAAAACAACCAAATTTGTCATTAGATTTAGTAAAAAATAGCAATAATCTTTAAAAGTAGAAAACTTCTTTTTCTTTTGACTAGGTAGAACAACAGCTACAGTGCAACGCCCCTGAGAATTACTATATAAAACACTTGTTAAAGCTTTAAGACTCTGTTATTTTTTGATAAATCATTTTCTAAAGTTTTAAATAGAATTGTTCTTTTTTATTTCAACTAAAATAACACATAAGAGTAATTAGATTTGATCTGATTCAGTTTAAGCCCTTGTTTCGTTTAAGTTTAGATTAAAATTAGCAATCAGCTAGTTGAAAGCTCAAAAAGTTGTTCAGATATCATCTGCATATTGAAGCTAAAATACTGTATTTTAAGTTGATATTAGTACCAGCATTCTCTAAAGCCTTATTAAAAGCTGAGTAATCTATTTGTATAATATAAAATTTAAATTTATAAACATTTAATAAGAATATTAACTAAGTCTTCTATTTCAAAAAAGTAAAGTTGTTTAGTTTTGAATTTTTTCAGTATAAAAAACTTTTGAATTTAGTAAGATTAATCCAATTTGTTAATTTGTAATTCAAACCTGACAAACTTCAATCGTTTTACCAGTACAATTATTCTTTCTATATAACTTACAGAAATAAATCTACATTTTATATATAATCTAGTATAATAAAAACTAAGTTATATAAACTTTATTTATTTTAAACTATTTTAATTGCATTTTTTTTTTCTTTTTTATATTTTAATTAGAATTGCAACTTTATAGTACACAGGTTCTTTTTTTATCAAAACTTTGATTAAAAAACACTTTTATACACGTATTAGTCTCTACACTTACAAACTACTAAATTAAAAAATGCTAATTAGTTCTTTTTATGATAATAAACAAAAATAGTAATCGTTAGAAATACATACGCATTAGAATTTAACTCGCACATTATTTCAGATATTTCAGCATTAAAGACGATATTGTCAAATATTAAGTTGTTAATAAGTACCAAACAACTTAACTTTCCAGTTTAGTGGTAGCAAGTATTTCTACCTTAATTAGTGTATAAGAGAACACTTACTTATAAATTAAATGTACAACAAAAACTTTTAAGATCTAAACGTTTACACTAAATGAAAAGTTTATTAGTCATGATGATTTATACAGACACTCGTTTTAACGACAATTGTAAATAATTACGTATGAAGTAGACTTGTATTTCGCGTAACCATATAATTACAATAGTAAACACTTTCCTAGTGCAGCTTCAAGAAAACGTGTGATGAATCACGTTAAAATCTTTAAACAATTATTTTTTAAATAACAACAGATGAAGCTTGTATACAGTTTTTAAGCTTGTTTGTAATTAATTGTTCATATAAACTTTTCAATTTCAACAAAAGGTCAAAGAGCAAAAAATGCAAATCGTTGTTACCAAAGCGGGGAATCGTGTGAAACGTGAGGGAATCTTCATACGTATTAACAGCATTATGACGTATGCAGAACAAACGTAAGCCAGTGGCGGTTACAATGCGGAAGGTAGTTTGAGGCTGAGTGTTCAGAACGTTTCGTGTTGACAACTAACAGAAGACAAATCTCGTTTGATGACGAGCGAACTATCTTTCTTTAAAACCAACAAATTTCACAAGTTCAAAGCGTAAACTTTTTAATGAGTAAAAAGCGAAAGTTCTGCTGCGAGGTTCTTGTATAAAGTAGTCGGGCAAGCGAGCTTGCAAAAGAGCCGTAAACGTGGAAAGAGGAATCTGTGCTTTGAAACATCACGTAGAGAGAGAGGTAGATTTTTACAAAAAGTGTGTCAGAAGCGTTAGTACCTAGAATGGCCGATTTCGTTTTTGCCGCCACAACAAAACATGTGTTTTTGTACACCAATGCTCGAAATAAATTAAAGCAGTTGAAAAGTGCCTCGACAAGCCGTTTAAATCGTCAGTTTTGAGGTAGAATCGAACTTGTTTTCAATTTTATTGTTGACTATTCGTCGTTTGGTAGGAACAAAGCAGTCTTCGAAGAATCAAACTCGGAAATAAAAATAAAGTAAGTTTCGAACTAAACGTTAAACTGTGATCATAATTTTAAGTTCTTTAAATTTTTTTTTTGGCCTTGTTACTATCTACGCCTCTGTTACTTTCGTTCCTTGCTCAAACGTAGCGATATCTCCAGCTGTAAAATAAATTAGGTTTAAAATTTCAATTGAACTTATCTTTTCAAATAAATATATAAGTGTTCCTTAAAACTAAAAAGTCAAATTTTTAGGTTTTAAAAGATTGTTTTTAAATTTTTTGGTTAAACATTTTGAACCGGTACAAACTACTCACTCAAATTCTCCGTGTGTTTGAAACTATGTTTTGGAATCGGGTAAGACAGCAAAACTTTGTCGGCTCCATTCTAAACGAAGTATGAATTTATTAATTACAAGCTACTTTGTGAAAACTTACGTTGTAATAAACTATTAAATTGTCATCTTACCTGGTCAACAGCGACCTCCAGTGGTTGGTTTCCGCCGAAAACCGACCTCATTCTTTCTTTGATGCTTTTCTGGGGCGAGACTGAGTTGTTGCCGGACCTGGTCAGTTTGTAACTTGTTTATTTTTTAAGAAGATTAGAATAAAAGATCATTTTATAACCTATAAAAGAAAAACTAAGTTTGTTTGTAACGTTGTCGTACTAAAAAGCGATACTAAACTTTTACCTTTAATGCCAAGCATTTTCTATGTATTTCAATTCACGTTTTCTATTTTCATCATGCATAAACATCACGTTTTTATTTACGGTTTGCATATAGTTAAAAATATATTTAAATTTTAACTTTGGTGGAACAGGAAAAAACAGGAAACTAACCTAAACTTTGGTGAACTTTCATGTTTGTGTAGTTTTTCTTCGACTAAACTGATTTTGTAGTCCTTCTGTGTAAGTTACACGAAAGTTAAGAACAAAATCCTTAGAATTATTTTGTTTTGAAAAGGAAATAAGTTAAAATTTGAAAGCATTGCTCAATAAACTGTTTAAATGAAAAATTATTAGTAGCAATAAATTGGTACATAAAATCCCTAGATTTTTGCATAAAAAAACTTACATTTTCTTTCTGGAGTAAAAAATTGTTTTGGTTGTTATCAATGTTCACAAACGGCTGCCGGAAATTTACTTCAACTTTATCTCCGGTTTGTAAATCTGAACTTGACGTTTTACTGTGAATCAAAAAATAATTACTTCCTGAAAACTTTTTAGGGTTACAGTTATATATCGTACTCAATACATAAAAGCAATATCGTTTTATCGTAACAAGCGATAATTAACTAAAATGTTATGTACGCAATCTTTTTTTTATTTATAATTTTGTTTTTATGTTAAAGGTAAATATTATCAACATTATTTATTTAAGAGTTTAATTCATCAACCTGCTTTTGTAGGTTGTTTCGATTTCAGACATTTCTAATTGAGCTGCGTCTCTCTTCTCCATACAATTGAAACAAAATATTGACTTGTGAAAGTAGTTTCTGTTGTGAAAGTAGTTACATATTAAAATACATGCACATTTTGGTAAAACAAATAAGTTTGCAATAAAAACTTGAAAACAAATATTCAACAATGTATAGATATTTTTTGTTTATAGCTACAAAGTAAATAATTGAATCATTATTAAACTGTTTTGACTCAAAGTTATGATCGTATTTTAAGACATAAACAGTCAATATTGTCTTGAATTCAAGTTGGTGAGTTTATATTATTAGAATAAAGAAATTTTAAACTTTTAAGTGTTCATATTTTTCTTTGTTATATTATTTAGATTAATTTTATAGAAACTAAGTAACTAGTCACTTAATAATCGTTTTATTTAGTTAAATAAAATCAAGCAACTTTTATACAAACGCTAATGGTCATACTAGTCGTAGTTTTTAAAATACTTTGTATTAAGGAATACAAATTCATTTAACGGGAATATTGATTACAAAGAACAGCCCTAGAATTTAATCGATTATTTTTTATAGAAACGCTGTGTACATAGTCATTAAAAAAAAAATTATTAAGCTTTTATCATAAAAGTAATGTTTTTTTTCACTTTGATGTGTATTAAACAAAAGTTATTAGTTCCGACCTGTTGCCGTTTTTTACAACTTTCCACATCAGTAGAGCGAAAAGGGTGACGATGAAAACGGAAACCATTACGGGAACCATTATTTGCAAAATGGTTGCAAAGTTGCCTGC
>NW_028139568.1:0-62298 GCF_965202585.1 Thalia democratica
TATCTAGCTAGAGTTCCCTTCTTAACAGTTGCATAAAAAAAGTATAGTAGAGAAATTTGGCAAGCTAGGTATTTAATAAATAATGGGCTTTATAATTTGGAAGGAAATATGTTTTTGATTCTTTATCACCACAAAGTTGATTAAGTATGTTTATTTGTGTTGTTGAGTTTAGTAGTCATTAGTAGCTTGTGTAATTAATTGGTGATCCACCTAATCTTTAGATTTAAAAAGTACATAGCTTAAAACAAACAAGTATCGTCGTTTTGAGTTGTCTCATACATAGTTTAAAAAAGAGTTACAAAAAATTGTAACAAGCTGTTCTTTTTTACCGTGGAATCATTTTGTAATTTGTCATAGCCACAGAAAAAATGAGTTCAACAAAACAAGTATGAGCTTTGTAAGCAGAAAGATTATTTCAATTGTATGTTTGTTTTAAACAATCACTGTTGTCTACATTAGTTTGACTGTTCAACTTTTAAACAGTTTTTTATTGTTTCATTTGCATTCTGATAAATAAAACTAATACTTATTTGACAATCAGACCTTAAACAAATATCATTGAGCATTTTTAGTATCAACGCAAAGTAAATTTTTCTTCTCATTTAATATAATGTCTTATTTAAGCATAAATTTTTAGTTAGTGACAGATTGATTTTTTTATTAAACTAACAACAAATATGTATTGAGTGTTTGAAAAACAAGTTTACAAAGTAAAATGAACTAGAATAAGTTTTGTTTAAACAATAAGTTAAACAAGAAAATTCCCATTAAAAAACATTTTTACCTAACATTTAAATACTAGTGAAGCAGAAAAACTTATTCTACATTATCAAAAGTAGTTTAAAATGTCAAGTAGAACTACAAAAACTGAAGTAAGTGTAACTAACTAGTAGAAATAAAAACAGAGAAATTCAGTTTTAGAAAGTTTATTTAGAAGTTATTGAAATACACTAACTGTTACTTTTTACCAACACGCACAATGTAGATATAAATTTGTACATTTTTTGTCGCTTAGTTTAAGCTTGTTTGACACTGTTTACTCGACATTAGTAGCTGCTTAAATCAACTGGTGGTCCTGATTACTTTAGATATGTAGAAACATAACTTTCAACAAACTACTAGAGTTGTTAAAGGTCAGTAAGTTGTCTCATATCTAGTTAAAACAAGTACCTTTTACTTTGAAAACTAGAATAATAAATTACTTAAAAAAGTACAAGCAGCTACTTTTTTGTGTTTTACCAAGTTTCAACCAATGAGCTGGTTTGTTTTGTGTGTTTATGTTTTGAATTGAAAATGTTTCTTGAATATGCTAAACAGAAGTTAGCTTTGAAAGAAGGAATATGTTGTTTTACTTGAAAACACATCTGTAATTTTTTGTTTTGAACAACCATTTTTGTATTCATTTATGTATTCGTAACTTTTTAAAACGTGTTACATGGCTTCAATTGCAGTTAAGTTGATAAGAAGAACTCGTTTAAAAAGTTAAAGCTCGGTTGTGTTACTAATAATCAACAACAACTTAAAATAAAGTTACAACTAAGTTTTTGCATGTTATAAGTGATATACATTTTTGTTTAAGAAGATGATACTTTTTTGTAAGCACTTATTTATTGAATGTTTCAACAGAACTTCAGCAAATGAATAAAAACAAGTGTTTTGTACAAAAAGTATTCAGATGAAAAATCTTACGGACAACAAAATCAAGTTAGTTAAACATCTTTTACAAACCATTTGATTACAAGCACTACTACTGTTTTTAGACTAATGCAATGCTTTTTCTACAATATAACGAGTTACAAGTTTATAAAGTATTTGAAACAAAAAAAAAGTGTGTTCATTCAAGTATATGAGTTTTTAATTTACACAAATAAGAATTTATTTGTACTAAGCTTATATTCTTGTACTTTAAGTAAACATGAACAGCTGGTTCTATTCAAATGGTGGTCCTAAAAAGGACCGGTTGTTTAGCGTTTATTTTGAGCTGGTGTATTTGGTAACAGCTTTAGTTCCTTCTGAAACTGCGTGCTTTGACAACTCGCCGGGGAGCAAGAGCCTGACAGCAGTTTGAATTTCGCGGCTGCTAACAGTTGACCTCTTGTTGTAATGAGCCAAACGTGAAGCCTCTGCTGCAATGCGCTCGAAGATGTCGTTGACAAATGAGTTCATGATTCCCATTGCCTTGCTGGAAATTCCGGTGTCGGGGTGCACTTGCTTCAAAACTTTGTACACGTAGATGCCAAAGCTTTCTTTGTTTCTCCTCCTTCGCTTCTTCTTGCCGTCGACCGGAGCGGTCTTGGCTACTGACTTCTTCGCGCCTTTGGTTGCTGTCATGATGATGTGTGGACTTCTGTCTCGGCGCCGGTTTATATCCTGAAAAATTATGCAAATTAGCATAGTTCCGTACGCGAACGATAGCTGGTTTCTCTCACTTCACAATTCTCTCGTTTGTTGTAAATATTTTGGTGGTCCTGAAAAGGACCTGGTTTTTTTTAACTTAGGCTGACTTTTTTGAAGCGGTCTTCTTAGGCAATAGTACTGCCTGGATGTTTGGAAGAACACCACCTTGAGCAATTGTGACGCCTCCGAGAAGTTTGTTCAACTCTTCGTCGTTGCGAATAGCTAGTTGCAAATGGCGAGGAATGATCCTGCTTTTCTTGTTGTCACGAGCAGCGTTACCGGCAAGCTCGAGCACTTCTGCGCTCAAGTACTCGAGAACGGCAGCCAGATAAACTGGAGCACCAGCTCCGACTCTTTGGCTGTAGTTGCCGGTGCGCAACAGGCGGTGCACGCGACCGACTGGAAACTGCAGTCCTGCACGGGAAGACCTGCTCTTCGGCTTAGATTTGAGTTTTGATCCTTTACCACGTCCTGACATTTTGTTGTTCGAATGATTGTGATGATAGCTTGCACAGCTCAATATACAACTCATACCTAACCGCGTCGAACAAAAAACTAATTTGCATATGTCATAGCTAATGCTTAATCTTGTCAAAAGTGTTGTAAAACTTTTATATTGAATTAGGTGGTCCTAAAAAGGACCGGGTTTGCTAAAAGCGATTAGCCACCGAAGCCGTACAAGGTTCTTCCTTGACGCTTGAGTGCGTACACGACGTCGAGTGCTGTGACGGTCTTGCGCTTGGCGTGCTCTGTGTATGTTACTGCATCGCGAATAACATTTTCCAAGAAAACTTTCATGACGCCTCTCGTTTCTTCGTAAATCAGTCCCGAGATTCGCTTAACTCCGCCTCGGCGAGCCAAACGGCGGATTGCCGGCTTCGTGATGCCTTGGATGTTATCGCGAAGTACTTTGCGATGGCGCTTAGCACCTCCCTTTCCCAAGCCTTTACCTCCTTTGCCGCGTCCAGACATGTTGTTGAATATACTTATTTCGTCAGTGCGTCGAGTTTATATACAAGCTGTTACGGACGCGTACGGTAACTACTAACTAATTTGCATACTCAAAAAAGTCTCTTAACTTACGTTCGGTTAAGTTTTTCTCACTGTCAAGGTTTTAAGGTGGCCCTGAAAAGGACCGGTTTTAGCTAACGCTTAAGCTCTTTCGCCACGCATTCTCCTGGCGAGCTGGATGTCTTTGGGCATGATTGTCACACGCTTGGCGTGGATCGCGCAAAGGTTAGTATCTTCGAACAAACCAACGAGGTACGCCTCGCTTGCTTCTTGCAAAGCCATAACGGCACTGCTTTGGAACCTCAAGTCAGTTTTGAAGTCTTGAGCTATTTCGCGTACCAGACGCTGGAAAGGCAACTTGCGCAAAAGAAGCTCAGTTGACTTCTGGTAGCGTCTGATTTCTCTCAGAGCAACTGTGCCGGGCCTGTAGCGATGAGGCTTCTTCACACCTCCGGTAGCGGGTGCGCTCTTGCGAGCGGCCTTGGTGGCGAGCTGTTTCCTTGGAGCCTTGCCTCCGGTTGACTTACGAGCGGTTTGCTTGGTACGAGCCATTTTGATGATAAAACTGTTTGTTGCAAGACAGTTTATATACTGTTCGCATAGACACGGACGCGAGCGATTCCGCTGTGTAGTCTAATTTGCATATTTTCAACTTAGCATTGTTTTATGCATTTTGAGTTACGTTATATTTTGTTTGAGTGGTCCTGAAAAGGACCTTGGGTAAAAGAACAACTTATTTTTTACAGCTCTTCTTCTTGGATGCTTTTTTGGCTGCCGGCTTCTTCTTGGTTACTTTCTTCTTCTTGCTTGCAGCTTTTTTAGATGCTGCCTTCTTAGGAGCGCACTTTTTAGCAGGTCGCTTTTTGGCTGCTGGTTTTTTTGCAGCCTTCTTGGGAGCACACTTCTTTTTTGGTTTTTTAGCTGGGGCCTTCTTTGCTGCTGGCTTTTTAGCTACTTTCTTTGTCCTCTTCTTGGGCCCAGCAGCTGGCATTGGAGCAAGCTTGAACGAGCCAGAAGCGCCTTTTCCAGTTGTCTGGAGAAAAGCACCTTTGGTCACGCCGCTGGTAAGTGCTCTCTTCAAGTGAGAATTGGAAGCTGTGAGGTCAAGCTTGTAGGTGTCCGCGATATACTTTTGTATCTTCTGGCGGGATGTACCTTTTCGTTCCTTCATTGCTCCAAGGGCAGAGCTAATCATTTCCCTGTAAGTAGGGTGCTCTGCCTTCTTGGCGCTTGGTCTCTTGGAAGACCTGGCTGGCGCTGGTACTGCTGCTACTGCTGTGGTAGACATGATGAATGAATATTAAAGCGACCAAAACGATACTTGCAAGAGTTACTGACTGTGACGAATTGACTGTTGAGCAGTTATGCTTTGCAAGGTACCTTTTACTTCTTAATATAAGCATTAGCATGTTTGTTTAAGACATATATGCTTATAAAAACTTAGTTGTCTTATTAAGAATGTTGAAAAAGTTCCAGTAAGAAAGAAACCATATTTAACTTGTTCTAAAAGTAATTTTTTTAAAGCATTAGTTTGAAAAGTCCAGAAATAACAGCCTGTATCTTACAGCACACCTCTAAATACATTAAGAAAAACATAAATGAAACAAAACATGTTAACACACTCCCGACTGAGTTTTCCTTTGCCGCTCACCTAAAGTAATAAAGTTTTAACAAAGCACAAGGTTTTTTTTTACCTTAAACAAAATTTCATTATATCGATTTCATGGAGTTTTGTTAATCGTAAGTTCTATCAAGTATGTTCAAGTTAATTACAGTTTAAACTAATGTGTAAAAAGTAATTCCAAAAGAATAAAAGTGTTCATTTTTTTTAGCTTTACTGCTTATGATTACTCATAAGCAATGTACTCAAAACTTTTATTAAACAGACAACTAGATAGCTTTGTTGTTGCACATACTAGTAACTTACCTTACAACAATGTTTTCCAAACAACCTTTCAAAAACGTGCTGTACAGTAACTATGATGATACTTGTTTAAAGTTGTAAACTACATTTAAACACAAACTTTATTTTTCAGTGTGTATGAAAAACTAGTTTAAAAGATAAGTAGTTTAACATTCAATTAGTGTTTCAAACAACTGATTGAAGCTGTTATACAGTTTAAAAAATAACTGATGCAATTTTGCTCGTTAAACTTAAACCTTGATCAAACTAAGAACTTTAACTTTGCAGATTTCAACCGAATAAAGTGTGCTGATAAAAGTGAACAAATGGATTTGGTTGTAAATTTTCCAAACAAAATAAAGTTAATTAAATTCAAAGAAGTAAATAAGTCGAAAAAGCTTATGAACACTAGCACTAAATTTGAACTTAAACAAAAGCTGATACCTTTTGGATGAAAAATTTTACGTAAAAAAAGAGGTTGGTTTATTTTTTAAGCAGCATTATATACAAAATAAAATCGAGTAAGAAAATCTAAATGAAAAAGTTTAGAAATAAGATTGACAAACTTAGTGTTTGAATAAAGCTTTGTTTACAATCAGCACTCATAACCTTTCAATCTATCTTTGAAACTTTTTAACTGGAAAATAATGCAAGTAAGTTTTTTTTTCAAACTTTGTTTTGTCACTTCTCATAAAGTTTTAAAGTCAGTCGAAACAACATAGAACAACTTACTACTTTCTTGAAACATATTTTGAAACAACAACAGTACTGTCTTTTAAAGTTTACGATTGAAGTGCTTACCAAGTTAAACATGTGTTTTAACTGCTTTACTGCTAATAGTGATTTCTTAGTTTACTCAACCTAGATTAATCATAATGTTCTGTACCATTGATTTCATTGACTAAATGTTTGCTTTTCAAAATTCGTAACTAGTTATCTCTAGCTTACTGTTAATGTAGTTAAAAACACAGCTTAGGATAAGTTACATTTTATTCTCGGATGTCGTTAAGAACATAGCTGTTGTAGCAATAACATATAAACTTGAAACAAAGTAACTGTTATCTTATTCAATTATAGACCATATAAAACAAAGTATTTGCTTGATTCAAAGTTTTACATTGTTGTTTGCCTATTATGGAACTTGTACCATCACATAATAAGCTGTAAAAAAATGAAGGCTAAAAAAAGTTTTGGTTTCGCTTTGTCCAGTTTTTTCTTCTTCTTTAGATTTATAAAAACTACACAGCTTAAAGCAACAAGTTACAGTAATTTCAGTTTACTTATGTATAGCGTACATAAGGCTAACAAACAAGTGGTAACAAGTTTTTTGCTTCTTTTCTTTGTACCATGTTTTAGCTAATCAATTGGTTTATTTCATATGCTTGACAAGATTAGAAAGCTTAAATCAAGTAAGTAGATGTAAGCTTTGTAAAATAAAAGATTTGTTTATACAAGTTCATCATTTTATTAAGGTATTTTGTTTTGTAAATTGTGTACTTGTTAATAGTGTTCTCTTTCTTTTGAACAATCGATGTTGTTTACATTTATGTGTTACACCAGTTTTGAATTGTTAAGCATGTTTCAGTTGTAGTTTAATTGTAATTGAACAGCATTTTTTAAGGACACTAAACATTGTTTGTTATTAACAGTTTAAAACGTTTTCAGTTAATAAGTCAAAGTTTTATTTTTATTTCTGTTTAAGCGTACTATTTTCATTGAAAAATACAAATAGTTTTTACAGTGACGTAGGCACAGTATTTTTTTAATAAACTAAAAAACAAATGAAATATTGAATTAAAAAATGTCCACAAAGTTAATGAGAATAAGTTTTATTTGGAAAAGAAAGTTAAAAGGAAAAAAGCCACGAAAAAGACACTCAAGTTAGTTAAAGCTTTTCACTAAGCATTCGATAATAGTAAGCAATAAAGTAAGGATTAGAGCAGTTATCTAGCTAGAGTTCCCTTCTTAACAGTTGCATAAAAAAAGTATAGTAGAGAAATTTGGCAAGCTAGGTATTTAATAAATAATGGGCTTTATAATTTGGAAGGAAATATGTTTTTGATTCTTTATCACCACAAAGTTGATTAAGTATGTTTATTTGTGTTGTTGAGTTTAGTAGTCATTAGTAGCTTGTGTAATTAATTGGTGATCCACCTAATCTTTAGATTTAAAAAGTACATAGCTTAAAACAAACAAGTATCGTCGTTTTGAGTTGTCTCATACATAGTTTAAAAAAGAGTTACAAAAAATTGTAACAAGCTGTTCTTTTTTACCGTGGAATCATTTTGTAATTTGTCATAGCCACAGAAAAAATGAGTTCAACAAAACAAGTATGAGCTTTGTAAGCAGAAAGATTATTTCAATTGTATGTTTGTTTTAAACAATCACTGTTGTCTACATTAGTTTGACTGTTCAACTTTTAAACAGTTTTTTATTGTTTCATTTGCATTCTGATAAATAAAACTAATACTTATTTGACAATCAGACCTTAAACAAATATCATTGAGCATTTTTAGTATCAACGCAAAGTAAATTTTTCTTCTCATTTAATATAATGTCTTATTTAAGCATAAATTTTTAGTTAGTGACAGATTGATTTTTTTATTAAACTAACAACAAATATGTATTGAGTGTTTGAAAAACAAGTTTACAAAGTAAAATGAACTAGAATAAGTTTTGTTTAAACAATAAGTTAAACAAGAAAATTCCCATTAAAAAACATTTTTACCTAACATTTAAATACTAGTGAAGCAGAAAAACTTATTCTACATTATCAAAAGTAGTTTAAAATGTCAAGTAGAACTACAAAAACTGAAGTAAGTGTAACTAACTAGTAGAAATAAAAACAGAGAAATTCAGTTTTAGAAAGTTTATTTAGAAGTTATTGAAATACACTAACTGTTACTTTTTACCAACACGCACAATGTAGATATAAATTTGTACATTTTTTGTCGCTTAGTTTAAGCTTGTTTGACACTGTTTACTCGACATTAGTAGCTGCTTAAATCAACTGGTGGTCCTGATTACTTTAGATATGTAGAAACATAACTTTCAACAAACTACTAGAGTTGTTAAAGGTCAGTAAGTTGTCTCATATCTAGTTAAAACAAGTACCTTTTACTTTGAAAACTAGAATAATAAATTACTTAAAAAAGTACAAGCAGCTACTTTTTTGTGTTTTACCAAGTTTCAACCAATGAGCTGGTTTGTTTTGTGTGTTTATGTTTTGAATTGAAAATGTTTCTTGAATATGCTAAACAGAAGTTAGCTTTGAAAGAAGGAATATGTTGTTTTACTTGAAAACACATCTGTAATTTTTTGTTTTGAACAACCATTTTTGTATTCATTTATGTATTCGTAACTTTTTAAAACGTGTTACATGGCTTCAATTGCAGTTAAGTTGATAAGAAGAACTCGTTTAAAAAGTTAAAGCTCGGTTGTGTTACTAATAATCAACAACAACTTAAAATAAAGTTACAACTAAGTTTTTGCATGTTATAAGTGATATACATTTTTGTTTAAGAAGATGATACTTTTTTGTAAGCACTTATTTATTGAATGTTTCAACAGAACTTCAGCAAATGAATAAAAACAAGTGTTTTGTACAAAAAGTATTCAGATGAAAAATCTTACGGACAACAAAATCAAGTTAGTTAAACATCTTTTACAAACCATTTGATTACAAGCACTACTACTGTTTTTAGACTAATGCAATGCTTTTTCTACAATATAACGAGTTACAAGTTTATAAAGTATTTGAAACAAAAAAAAAGTGTGTTCATTCAAGTATATGAGTTTTTAATTTACACAAATAAGAATTTATTTGTACTAAGCTTATATTCTTGTACTTTAAGTAAACATGAACAGCTGGTTCTATTCAAATGGTGGTCCTAAAAAGGACCGGTTGTTTAGCGTTTATTTTGAGCTGGTGTATTTGGTAACAGCTTTAGTTCCTTCTGAAACTGCGTGCTTTGACAACTCGCCGGGGAGCAAGAGCCTGACAGCAGTTTGAATTTCGCGGCTGCTAACAGTTGACCTCTTGTTGTAATGAGCCAAACGTGAAGCCTCTGCTGCAATGCGCTCGAAGATGTCGTTGACAAATGAGTTCATGATTCCCATTGCCTTGCTGGAAATTCCGGTGTCGGGGTGCACTTGCTTCAAAACTTTGTACACGTAGATGCCAAAGCTTTCTTTGTTTCTCCTCCTTCGCTTCTTCTTGCCGTCGACCGGAGCGGTCTTGGCTACTGACTTCTTCGCGCCTTTGGTTGCTGTCATGATGATGTGTGGACTTCTGTCTCGGCGCCGGTTTATATCCTGAAAAATTATGCAAATTAGCATAGTTCCGTACGCGAACGATAGCTGGTTTCTCTCACTTCACAATTCTCTCGTTTGTTGTAAATATTTTGGTGGTCCTGAAAAGGACCTGGTTTTTTTTAACTTAGGCTGACTTTTTTGAAGCGGTCTTCTTAGGCAATAGTACTGCCTGGATGTTTGGAAGAACACCACCTTGAGCAATTGTGACGCCTCCGAGAAGTTTGTTCAACTCTTCGTCGTTGCGAATAGCTAGTTGCAAATGGCGAGGAATGATCCTGCTTTTCTTGTTGTCACGAGCAGCGTTACCGGCAAGCTCGAGCACTTCTGCGCTCAAGTACTCGAGAACGGCAGCCAGATAAACTGGAGCACCAGCTCCGACTCTTTGGCTGTAGTTGCCGGTGCGCAACAGGCGGTGCACGCGACCGACTGGAAACTGCAGTCCTGCACGGGAAGACCTGCTCTTCGGCTTAGATTTGAGTTTTGATCCTTTACCACGTCCTGACATTTTGTTGTTCGAATGATTGTGATGATAGCTTGCACAGCTCAATATACAACTCATACCTAACCGCGTCGAACAAAAAACTAATTTGCATATGTCATAGCTAATGCTTAATCTTGTCAAAAGTGTTGTAAAACTTTTATATTGAATTAGGTGGTCCTAAAAAGGACCGGGTTTGCTAAAAGCGATTAGCCACCGAAGCCGTACAAGGTTCTTCCTTGACGCTTGAGTGCGTACACGACGTCGAGTGCTGTGACGGTCTTGCGCTTGGCGTGCTCTGTGTATGTTACTGCATCGCGAATAACATTTTCCAAGAAAACTTTCATGACGCCTCTCGTTTCTTCGTAAATCAGTCCCGAGATTCGCTTAACTCCGCCTCGGCGAGCCAAACGGCGGATTGCCGGCTTCGTGATGCCTTGGATGTTATCGCGAAGTACTTTGCGATGGCGCTTAGCACCTCCCTTTCCCAAGCCTTTACCTCCTTTGCCGCGTCCAGACATGTTGTTGAATATACTTATTTCGTCAGTGCGTCGAGTTTATATACAAGCTGTTACGGACGCGTACGGTAACTACTAACTAATTTGCATACTCAAAAAAGTCTCTTAACTTACGTTCGGTTAAGTTTTTCTCACTGTCAAGGTTTTAAGGTGGCCCTGAAAAGGACCGGTTTTAGCTAACGCTTAAGCTCTTTCGCCACGCATTCTCCTGGCGAGCTGGATGTCTTTGGGCATGATTGTCACACGCTTGGCGTGGATCGCGCAAAGGTTAGTATCTTCGAACAAACCAACGAGGTACGCCTCGCTTGCTTCTTGCAAAGCCATAACGGCACTGCTTTGGAACCTCAAGTCAGTTTTGAAGTCTTGAGCTATTTCGCGTACCAGACGCTGGAAAGGCAACTTGCGCAAAAGAAGCTCAGTTGACTTCTGGTAGCGTCTGATTTCTCTCAGAGCAACTGTGCCGGGCCTGTAGCGATGAGGCTTCTTCACACCTCCGGTAGCGGGTGCGCTCTTGCGAGCGGCCTTGGTGGCGAGCTGTTTCCTTGGAGCCTTGCCTCCGGTTGACTTACGAGCGGTTTGCTTGGTACGAGCCATTTTGATGATAAAACTGTTTGTTGCAAGACAGTTTATATACTGTTCGCATAGACACGGACGCGAGCGATTCCGCTGTGTAGTCTAATTTGCATATTTTCAACTTAGCATTGTTTTATGCATTTTGAGTTACGTTATATTTTGTTTGAGTGGTCCTGAAAAGGACCTTGGGTAAAAGAACAACTTATTTTTTACAGCTCTTCTTCTTGGATGCTTTTTTGGCTGCCGGCTTCTTCTTGGTTACTTTCTTCTTCTTGCTTGCAGCTTTTTTAGATGCTGCCTTCTTAGGAGCGCACTTTTTAGCAGGTCGCTTTTTGGCTGCTGGTTTTTTTGCAGCCTTCTTGGGAGCACACTTCTTTTTTGGTTTTTTAGCTGGGGCCTTCTTTGCTGCTGGCTTTTTAGCTACTTTCTTTGTCCTCTTCTTGGGCCCAGCAGCTGGCATTGGAGCAAGCTTGAACGAGCCAGAAGCGCCTTTTCCAGTTGTCTGGAGAAAAGCACCTTTGGTCACGCCGCTGGTAAGTGCTCTCTTCAAGTGAGAATTGGAAGCTGTGAGGTCAAGCTTGTAGGTGTCCGCGATATACTTTTGTATCTTCTGGCGGGATGTACCTTTTCGTTCCTTCATTGCTCCAAGGGCAGAGCTAATCATTTCCCTGTAAGTAGGGTGCTCTGCCTTCTTGGCGCTTGGTCTCTTGGAAGACCTGGCTGGCGCTGGTACTGCTGCTACTGCTGTGGTAGACATGATGAATGAATATTAAAGCGACCAAAACGATACTTGCAAGAGTTACTGACTGTGACGAATTGACTGTTGAGCAGTTATGCTTTGCAAGGTACCTTTTACTTCTTAATATAAGCATTAGCATGTTTGTTTAAGACATATATGCTTATAAAAACTTAGTTGTCTTATTAAGAATGTTGAAAAAGTTCCAGTAAGAAAGAAACCATATTTAACTTGTTCTAAAAGTAATTTTTTTAAAGCATTAGTTTGAAAAGTCCAGAAATAACAGCCTGTATCTTACAGCACACCTCTAAATACATTAAGAAAAACATAAATGAAACAAAACATGTTAACACACTCCCGACTGAGTTTTCCTTTGCCGCTCACCTAAAGTAATAAAGTTTTAACAAAGCACAAGGTTTTTTTTTACCTTAAACAAAATTTCATTATATCGATTTCATGGAGTTTTGTTAATCGTAAGTTCTATCAAGTATGTTCAAGTTAATTACAGTTTAAACTAATGTGTAAAAAGTAATTCCAAAAGAATAAAAGTGTTCATTTTTTTTAGCTTTACTGCTTATGATTACTCATAAGCAATGTACTCAAAACTTTTATTAAACAGACAACTAGATAGCTTTGTTGTTGCACATACTAGTAACTTACCTTACAACAATGTTTTCCAAACAACCTTTCAAAAACGTGCTGTACAGTAACTATGATGATACTTGTTTAAAGTTGTAAACTACATTTAAACACAAACTTTATTTTTCAGTGTGTATGAAAAACTAGTTTAAAAGATAAGTAGTTTAACATTCAATTAGTGTTTCAAACAACTGATTGAAGCTGTTATACAGTTTAAAAAATAACTGATGCAATTTTGCTCGTTAAACTTAAACCTTGATCAAACTAAGAACTTTAACTTTGCAGATTTCAACCGAATAAAGTGTGCTGATAAAAGTGAACAAATGGATTTGGTTGTAAATTTTCCAAACAAAATAAAGTTAATTAAATTCAAAGAAGTAAATAAGTCGAAAAAGCTTATGAACACTAGCACTAAATTTGAACTTAAACAAAAGCTGATACCTTTTGGATGAAAAATTTTACGTAAAAAAAGAGGTTGGTTTATTTTTTAAGCAGCATTATATACAAAATAAAATCGAGTAAGAAAATCTAAATGAAAAAGTTTAGAAATAAGATTGACAAACTTAGTGTTTGAATAAAGCTTTGTTTACAATCAGCACTCATAACCTTTCAATCTATCTTTGAAACTTTTTAACTGGAAAATAATGCAAGTAAGTTTTTTTTTCAAACTTTGTTTTGTCACTTCTCATAAAGTTTTAAAGTCAGTCGAAACAACATAGAACAACTTACTACTTTCTTGAAACATATTTTGAAACAACAACAGTACTGTCTTTTAAAGTTTACGATTGAAGTGCTTACCAAGTTAAACATGTGTTTTAACTGCTTTACTGCTAATAGTGATTTCTTAGTTTACTCAACCTAGATTAATCATAATGTTCTGTACCATTGATTTCATTGACTAAATGTTTGCTTTTCAAAATTCGTAACTAGTTATCTCTAGCTTACTGTTAATGTAGTTAAAAACACAGCTTAGGATAAGTTACATTTTATTCTCGGATGTCGTTAAGAACATAGCTGTTGTAGCAATAACATATAAACTTGAAACAAAGTAACTGTTATCTTATTCAATTATAGACCATATAAAACAAAGTATTTGCTTGATTCAAAGTTTTACATTGTTGTTTGCCTATTATGGAACTTGTACCATCACATAATAAGCTGTAAAAAAATGAAGGCTAAAAAAAGTTTTGGTTTCGCTTTGTCCAGTTTTTTCTTCTTCTTTAGATTTATAAAAACTACACAGCTTAAAGCAACAAGTTACAGTAATTTCAGTTTACTTATGTATAGCGTACATAAGGCTAACAAACAAGTGGTAACAAGTTTTTTGCTTCTTTTCTTTGTACCATGTTTTAGCTAATCAATTGGTTTATTTCATATGCTTGACAAGATTAGAAAGCTTAAATCAAGTAAGTAGATGTAAGCTTTGTAAAATAAAAGATTTGTTTATACAAGTTCATCATTTTATTAAGGTATTTTGTTTTGTAAATTGTGTACTTGTTAATAGTGTTCTCTTTCTTTTGAACAATCGATGTTGTTTACATTTATGTGTTACACCAGTTTTGAATTGTTAAGCATGTTTCAGTTGTAGTTTAATTGTAATTGAACAGCATTTTTTAAGGACACTAAACATTGTTTGTTATTAACAGTTTAAAACGTTTTCAGTTAATAAGTCAAAGTTTTATTTTTATTTCTGTTTAAGCGTACTATTTTCATTGAAAAATACAAATAGTTTTTACAGTGACGTAGGCACAGTATTTTTTTAATAAACTAAAAAACAAATGAAATATTGAATTAAAAAATGTCCACAAAGTTAATGAGAATAAGTTTTATTTGGAAAAGAAAGTTAAAAGGAAAAAAGCCACGAAAAAGACACTCAAGTTAGTTAAAGCTTTTCACTAAGCATTCGATAATAGTAAGCAATAAAGTAAGGATTAGAGCAGTTATCTAGCTAGAGTTCCCTTCTTAACAGTTGCATAAAAAAAGTATAGTAGAGAAATTTGGCAAGCTAGGTATTTAATAAATAATGGGCTTTATAATTTGGAAGGAAATATGTTTTTGATTCTTTATCACCACAAAGTTGATTAAGTATGTTTATTTGTGTTGTTGAGTTTAGTAGTCATTAGTAGCTTGTGTAATTAATTGGTGATCCACCTAATCTTTAGATTTAAAAAGTACATAGCTTAAAACAAACAAGTATCGTCGTTTTGAGTTGTCTCATACATAGTTTAAAAAAGAGTTACAAAAAATTGTAACAAGCTGTTCTTTTTTACCGTGGAATCATTTTGTAATTTGTCATAGCCACAGAAAAAATGAGTTCAACAAAACAAGTATGAGCTTTGTAAGCAGAAAGATTATTTCAATTGTATGTTTGTTTTAAACAATCACTGTTGTCTACATTAGTTTGACTGTTCAACTTTTAAACAGTTTTTTATTGTTTCATTTGCATTCTGATAAATAAAACTAATACTTATTTGACAATCAGACCTTAAACAAATATCATTGAGCATTTTTAGTATCAACGCAAAGTAAATTTTTCTTCTCATTTAATATAATGTCTTATTTAAGCATAAATTTTTAGTTAGTGACAGATTGATTTTTTTATTAAACTAACAACAAATATGTATTGAGTGTTTGAAAAACAAGTTTACAAAGTAAAATGAACTAGAATAAGTTTTGTTTAAACAATAAGTTAAACAAGAAAATTCCCATTAAAAAACATTTTTACCTAACATTTAAATACTAGTGAAGCAGAAAAACTTATTCTACATTATCAAAAGTAGTTTAAAATGTCAAGTAGAACTACAAAAACTGAAGTAAGTGTAACTAACTAGTAGAAATAAAAACAGAGAAATTCAGTTTTAGAAAGTTTATTTAGAAGTTATTGAAATACACTAACTGTTACTTTTTACCAACACGCACAATGTAGATATAAATTTGTACATTTTTTGTCGCTTAGTTTAAGCTTGTTTGACACTGTTTACTCGACATTAGTAGCTGCTTAAATCAACTGGTGGTCCTGATTACTTTAGATATGTAGAAACATAACTTTCAACAAACTACTAGAGTTGTTAAAGGTCAGTAAGTTGTCTCATATCTAGTTAAAACAAGTACCTTTTACTTTGAAAACTAGAATAATAAATTACTTAAAAAAGTACAAGCAGCTACTTTTTTGTGTTTTACCAAGTTTCAACCAATGAGCTGGTTTGTTTTGTGTGTTTATGTTTTGAATTGAAAATGTTTCTTGAATATGCTAAACAGAAGTTAGCTTTGAAAGAAGGAATATGTTGTTTTACTTGAAAACACATCTGTAATTTTTTGTTTTGAACAACCATTTTTGTATTCATTTATGTATTCGTAACTTTTTAAAACGTGTTACATGGCTTCAATTGCAGTTAAGTTGATAAGAAGAACTCGTTTAAAAAGTTAAAGCTCGGTTGTGTTACTAATAATCAACAACAACTTAAAATAAAGTTACAACTAAGTTTTTGCATGTTATAAGTGATATACATTTTTGTTTAAAAAGATGATACTTTTTTGTAAGCACTTATTTATTGAATGTTTCAACAGAACTTCAGCAAATGAATAAAAACAAGTGTTTTGTACAAAAAGTATTCAGATGAAAAATCTTACGGACAACAAAATCAAGTTAGTTAAACATCTTTTACAAACCATTTGATTACAAGCACTACTACTGTTTTTAGACTAATGCAATGCTTTTTCTACAATATAACGAGTTACAAGTTTATAAAGTATTTGAAACAAAAAAAAAGTGTGTTCATTCAAGTATATGAGTTTTTAATTTACACAAATAAGAATTTATTTGTACTAAGCTTATATTCTTGTACTTTAAGTAAACATGAACAGCTGGTTCTATTCAAATGGTGGTCCTAAAAAGGACCGGTTGTTTAGCGTTTATTTTGAGCTGGTGTATTTGGTAACAGCTTTAGTTCCTTCTGAAACTGCGTGCTTTGACAACTCGCCGGGGAGCAAGAGCCTGACAGCAGTTTGAATTTCGCGGCTGCTAACAGTTGACCTCTTGTTGTAATGAGCCAAACGTGAAGCCTCTGCTGCAATGCGCTCGAAGATGTCGTTGACAAATGAGTTCATGATTCCCATTGCCTTGCTGGAAATTCCGGTGTCGGGGTGCACTTGCTTCAAAACTTTGTACACGTAGATGCCAAAGCTTTCTTTGTTTCTCCTCCTTCGCTTCTTCTTGCCGTCGACCGGAGCGGTCTTGGCTACTGACTTCTTCGCGCCTTTGGTTGCTGTCATGATGATGTGTGGACTTCTGTCTCGGCGCCGGTTTATATCCTGAAAAATTATGCAAATTAGCATAGTTCCGTACGCGAACGATAGCTGGTTTCTCTCACTTCACAATTCTCTCGTTTGTTGTAAATATTTTGGTGGTCCTGAAAAGGACCTGGTTTTTTTTAACTTAGGCTGACTTTTTTGAAGCGGTCTTCTTAGGCAATAGTACTGCCTGGATGTTTGGAAGAACACCACCTTGAGCAATTGTGACGCCTCCGAGAAGTTTGTTCAACTCTTCGTCGTTGCGAATAGCTAGTTGCAAATGGCGAGGAATGATCCTGCTTTTCTTGTTGTCACGAGCAGCGTTACCGGCAAGCTCGAGCACTTCTGCGCTCAAGTACTCGAGAACGGCAGCCAGATAAACTGGAGCACCAGCTCCGACTCTTTGGCTGTAGTTGCCGGTGCGCAACAGGCGGTGCACGCGACCGACTGGAAACTGCAGTCCTGCACGGGAAGACCTGCTCTTCGGCTTAGATTTGAGTTTTGATCCTTTACCACGTCCTGACATTTTGTTGTTCGAATGATTGTGATGATAGCTTGCACAGCTCAATATACAACTCATACCTAACCGCGTCGAACAAAAAACTAATTTGCATATGTCATAGCTAATGCTTAATCTTGTCAAAAGTGTTGTAAAACTTTTATATTGAATTAGGTGGTCCTAAAAAGGACCGGGTTTGCTAAAAGCGATTAGCCACCGAAGCCGTACAAGGTTCTTCCTTGACGCTTGAGTGCGTACACGACGTCGAGTGCTGTGACGGTCTTGCGCTTGGCGTGCTCTGTGTATGTTACTGCATCGCGAATAACATTTTCCAAGAAAACTTTCATGACGCCTCTCGTTTCTTCGTAAATCAGTCCCGAGATTCGCTTAACTCCGCCTCGGCGAGCCAAACGGCGGATTGCCGGCTTCGTGATGCCTTGGATGTTATCGCGAAGTACTTTGCGATGGCGCTTAGCACCTCCCTTTCCCAAGCCTTTACCTCCTTTGCCGCGTCCAGACATGTTGTTGAATATACTTATTTCGTCAGTGCGTCGAGTTTATATACAAGCTGTTACGGACGCGTACGGTAACTACTAACTAATTTGCATACTCAAAAAAGTCTCTTAACTTACGTTCGGTTAAGTTTTTCTCACTGTCAAGGTTTTAAGGTGGCCCTGAAAAGGACCGGTTTTAGCTAACGCTTAAGCTCTTTCGCCACGCATTCTCCTGGCGAGCTGGATGTCTTTGGGCATGATTGTCACACGCTTGGCGTGGATCGCGCAAAGGTTAGTATCTTCGAACAAACCAACGAGGTACGCCTCGCTTGCTTCTTGCAAAGCCATAACGGCACTGCTTTGGAACCTCAAGTCAGTTTTGAAGTCTTGAGCTATTTCGCGTACCAGACGCTGGAAAGGCAACTTGCGCAAAAGAAGCTCAGTTGACTTCTGGTAGCGTCTGATTTCTCTCAGAGCAACTGTGCCGGGCCTGTAGCGATGAGGCTTCTTCACACCTCCGGTAGCGGGTGCGCTCTTGCGAGCGGCCTTGGTGGCGAGCTGTTTCCTTGGAGCCTTGCCTCCGGTTGACTTACGAGCGGTTTGCTTGGTACGAGCCATTTTGATGATAAAACTGTTTGTTGCAAGACAGTTTATATACTGTTCGCATAGACACGGACGCGAGCGATTCCGCTGTGTAGTCTAATTTGCATATTTTCAACTTAGCATTGTTTTATGCATTTTGAGTTACGTTATATTTTGTTTGAGTGGTCCTGAAAAGGACCTTGGGTAAAAGAACAACTTATTTTTTACAGCTCTTCTTCTTGGATGCTTTTTTGGCTGCCGGCTTCTTCTTGGTTACTTTCTTCTTCTTGCTTGCAGCTTTTTTAGATGCTGCCTTCTTAGGAGCGCACTTTTTAGCAGGTCGCTTTTTGGCTGCTGGTTTTTTTGCAGCCTTCTTGGGAGCACACTTCTTTTTTGGTTTTTTAGCTGGGGCCTTCTTTGCTGCTGGCTTTTTAGCTACTTTCTTTGTCCTCTTCTTGGGCCCAGCAGCTGGCATTGGAGCAAGCTTGAACGAGCCAGAAGCGCCTTTTCCAGTTGTCTGGAGAAAAGCACCTTTGGTCACGCCGCTGGTAAGTGCTCTCTTCAAGTGAGAATTGGAAGCTGTGAGGTCAAGCTTGTAGGTGTCCGCGATATACTTTTGTATCTTCTGGCGGGATGTACCTTTTCGTTCCTTCATTGCTCCAAGGGCAGAGCTAATCATTTCCCTGTAAGTAGGGTGCTCTGCCTTCTTGGCGCTTGGTCTCTTGGAAGACCTGGCTGGCGCTGGTACTGCTGCTACTGCTGTGGTAGACATGATGAATGAATATTAAAGCGACCAAAACGATACTTGCAAGAGTTACTGACTGTGACGAATTGACTGTTGAGCAGTTATGCTTTGCAAGGTACCTTTTACTTCTTAATATAAGCATTAGCATGTTTGTTTAAGACATATATGCTTATAAAAACTTAGTTGTCTTATTAAGAATGTTGAAAAAGTTCCAGTAAGAAAGAAACCATATTTAACTTGTTCTAAAAGTAATTTTTTTAAAGCATTAGTTTGAAAAGTCCAGAAATAACAGCCTGTATCTTACAGCACACCTCTAAATACATTAAGAAAAACATAAATGAAACAAAACATGTTAACACACTCCCGACTGAGTTTTCCTTTGCCGCTCACCTAAAGTAATAAAGTTTTAACAAAGCACAAGGTTTTTTTTTACCTTAAACAAAATTTCATTATATCGATTTCATGGAGTTTTGTTAATCGTAAGTTCTATCAAGTATGTTCAAGTTAATTACAGTTTAAACTAATGTGTAAAAAGTAATTCCAAAAGAATAAAAGTGTTCATTTTTTTTAGCTTTACTGCTTATGATTACTCATAAGCAATGTACTCAAAACTTTTATTAAACAGACAACTAGATAGCTTTGTTGTTGCACATACTAGTAACTTACCTTACAACAATGTTTTCCAAACAACCTTTCAAAAACGTGCTGTACAGTAACTATGATGATACTTGTTTAAAGTTGTAAACTACATTTAAACACAAACTTTATTTTTCAGTGTGTATGAAAAACTAGTTTAAAAGATAAGTAGTTTAACATTCAATTAGTGTTTCAAACAACTGATTGAAGCTGTTATACAGTTTAAAAAATAACTGATGCAATTTTGCTCGTTAAACTTAAACCTTGATCAAACTAAGAACTTTAACTTTGCAGATTTCAACCGAATAAAGTGTGCTGATAAAAGTGAACAAATGGATTTGGTTGTAAATTTTCCAAACAAAATAAAGTTAATTAAATTCAAAGAAGTAAATAAGTCGAAAAAGCTTATGAACACTAGCACTAAATTTGAACTTAAACAAAAGCTGATACCTTTTGGATGAAAAATTTTACGTAAAAAAAGAGGTTGGTTTATTTTTTAAGCAGCATTATATACAAAATAAAATCGAGTAAGAAAATCTAAATGAAAAAGTTTAGAGTTAAGATTGACAAACTTAGTGTTTGAATAAAGCTTTGTTTACAATCAGCACTCATAACCTTTCAATCTATCTTTGAAACTTTTTAACTGGAAAATAATGCAAGTAAGTTTTTTTTTCAAACTTTGTTTTGTCACTTCTCATAAAGTTTTAAAGTCAGTCGAAACAACATAGAACAACTTACTACTTTCTTGAAACATATTTTGAAACAACAACAGTACTGTCTTTTAAAGTTTACGATTGAAGTGCTTACCAAGTTAAACATGTGTTTTAACTGCTTTACTGCTAATAGTGATTTCTTAGTTTACTCAACCTAGATTAATCATAATGTTCTGTACCATTGATTTCATTGACTAAATGTTTGCTTTTCAAAATTCGTAACTAGTTATCTCTAGCTTACTGTTAATGTAGTTAAAAACACAGCTTAGGATAAGTTACATTTTATTCTCGGATGTCGTTAAGAACATAGCTGTTGTAGCAATAACATATAAACTTGAAACAAAGTAACTGTTATCTTATTCAATTATAGACCATATAAAACAAAGTATTTGCTTGATTCAAAGTTTTACATTGTTGTTTGCCTATTATGGAACTTGTACCATCACATAATAAGCTGTAAAAAAATGAAGGCTAAAAAAAGTTTTGGTTTCGCTTTGTCCAGTTTTTTCTTCTTCTTTAGATTTATAAAAACTACACAGCTTAAAGCAACAAGTTACAGTAATTTCAGTTTACTTATGTATAGCGTACATAAGGCTAACAAACAAGTGGTAACAAGTTTTTTGCTTCTTTTCTTTGTACCATGTTTTAGCTAATCAATTGGTTTATTTCATATGCTTGACAAGATTAGAAAGCTTAAATCAAGTAAGTAGATGTAAGCTTTGTAAAATAAAAGATTTGTTTATACAAGTTCATCATTTTATTAAGGTATTTTGTTTTGTAAATTGTGTACTTGTTAATAGTGTTCTCTTTCTTTTGAACAATCGATGTTGTTTACATTTATGTGTTACACCAGTTTTGAATTGTTAAGCATGTTTCAGTTGTAGTTTAATTGTAATTGAACAGCATTTTTTAAGGACACTAAACATTGTTTGTTATTAACAGTTTAAAACGTTTTCAGTTAATAAGTCAAAGTTTTATTTTTATTTCTGTTTAAGCGTACTATTTTCATTGAAAAATACAAATAGTTTTTACAGTGACGTAGGCACAGTATTTTTTTAATAAACTAAAAAACAAATGAAATATTGAATTAAAAAATGTCCACAAAGTTAATGAGAATAAGTTTTATTTGGAAAAGAAAGTTAAAAGGAAAAAAGCCACGAAAAAGACACTCAAGTTAGTTAAAGCTTTTCACTAAGCATTCGATAATAGTAAGCAATAAAGTAAGGATTAGAGCAGTTATCTAGCTAGAGTTCCCTTCTTAACAGTTGCATAAAAAAAGTATAGTAGAGAAATTTGGCAAGCTAGGTATTTAATAAATAATGGGCTTTATAATTTGGAAGGAAATATGTTTTTGATTCTTTATCACCACAAAGTTGATTAAGTATGTTTATTTGTGTTGTTGAGTTTAGTAGTCATTAGTAGCTTGTGTAATTAATTGGTGATCCACCTAATCTTTAGATTTAAAAAGTACATAGCTTAAAACAAACAAGTATCGTCGTTTTGAGTTGTCTCATACATAGTTTAAAAAAGAGTTACAAAAAATTGTAACAAGCTGTTCTTTTTTACCGTGGAATCATTTTGTAATTTGTCATAGCCACAGAAAAAATGAGTTCAACAAAACAAGTATGAGCTTTGTAAGCAGAAAGATTATTTCAATTGTATGTTTGTTTTAAACAATCACTGTTGTCTACATTAGTTTGACTGTTCAACTTTTAAACAGTTTTTTATTGTTTCATTTGCATTCTGATAAATAAAACTAATACTTATTTGACAATCAGACCTTAAACAAATATCATTGAGCATTTTTAGTATCAACGCAAAGTAAATTTTTCTTCTCATTTAATATAATGTCTTATTTAAGCATAAATTTTTAGTTAGTGACAGATTGATTTTTTTATTAAACTAACAACAAATATGTATTGAGTGTTTGAAAAACAAGTTTACAAAGTAAAATGAACTAGAATAAGTTTTGTTTAAACAATAAGTTAAACAAGAAAATTCCCATTAAAAAACATTTTTACCTAACATTTAAATACTAGTGAAGCAGAAAAACTTATTCTACATTATCAAAAGTAGTTTAAAATGTCAAGTAGAACTACAAAAACTGAAGTAAGTGTAACTAACTAGTAGAAATAAAAACAGAGAAATTCAGTTTTAGAAAGTTTATTTAGAAGTTATTGAAATACACTAACTGTTACTTTTTACCAACACGCACAATGTAGATATAAATTTGTACATTTTTTGTCGCTTAGTTTAAGCTTGTTTGACACTGTTTACTCGACATTAGTAGCTGCTTAAATCAACTGGTGGTCCTGATTACTTTAGATATGTAGAAACATAACTTTCAACAAACTACTAGAGTTGTTAAAGGTCAGTAAGTTGTCTCATATCTAGTTAAAACAAGTACCTTTTACTTTGAAAACTAGAATAATAAATTACTTAAAAAAGTACAAGCAGCTACTTTTTTGTGTTTTACCAAGTTTCAACCAATGAGCTGGTTTGTTTTGTGTGTTTATGTTTTGAATTGAAAATGTTTCTTGAATATGCTAAACAGAAGTTAGCTTTGAAAGAAGGAATATGTTGTTTTACTTGAAAACACATCTGTAATTTTTTGTTTTGAACAACCATTTTTGTATTCATTTATGTATTCGTAACTTTTTAAAACGTGTTACATGGCTTCAATTGCAGTTAAGTTGATAAGAAGAACTCGTTTAAAAAGTTAAAGCTCGGTTGTGTTACTAATAATCAACAACAACTTAAAATAAAGTTACAACTAAGTTTTTGCATGTTATAAGTGATATACATTTTTGTTTAAAAAGATGATACTTTTTTGTAAGCACTTATTTATTGAATGTTTCAACAGAACTTCAGCAAATGAATAAAAACAAGTGTTTTGTACAAAAAGTATTCAGATGAAAAATCTTACGGACAACAAAATCAAGTTAGTTAAACATCTTTTACAAACCATTTGATTACAAGCACTACTACTGTTTTTAGACTAATGCAATGCTTTTTCTACAATATAACGAGTTACAAGTTTATAAAGTATTTGAAACAAAAAAAAAGTGTGTTCATTCAAGTATATGAGTTTTTAATTTACACAAATAAGAATTTATTTGTACTAAGCTTATATTCTTGTACTTTAAGTAAACATGAACAGCTGGTTCTATTCAAATGGTGGTCCTAAAAAGGACCGGTTGTTTAGCGTTTATTTTGAGCTGGTGTATTTGGTAACAGCTTTAGTTCCTTCTGAAACTGCGTGCTTTGACAACTCGCCGGGGAGCAAGAGCCTGACAGCAGTTTGAATTTCGCGGCTGCTAACAGTTGACCTCTTGTTGTAATGAGCCAAACGTGAAGCCTCTGCTGCAATGCGCTCGAAGATGTCGTTGACAAATGAGTTCATGATTCCCATTGCCTTGCTGGAAATTCCGGTGTCGGGGTGCACTTGCTTCAAAACTTTGTACACGTAGATGCCAAAGCTTTCTTTGTTTCTCCTCCTTCGCTTCTTCTTGCCGTCGACCGGAGCGGTCTTGGCTACTGACTTCTTCGCGCCTTTGGTTGCTGTCATGATGATGTGTGGACTTCTGTCTCGGCGCCGGTTTATATCCTGAAAAATTATGCAAATTAGCATAGTTCCGTACGCGAACGATAGCTGGTTTCTCTCACTTCACAATTCTCTCGTTTGTTGTAAATATTTTGGTGGTCCTGAAAAGGACCTGGTTTTTTTTAACTTAGGCTGACTTTTTTGAAGCGGTCTTCTTAGGCAATAGTACTGCCTGGATGTTTGGAAGAACACCACCTTGAGCAATTGTGACGCCTCCGAGAAGTTTGTTCAACTCTTCGTCGTTGCGAATAGCTAGTTGCAAATGGCGAGGAATGATCCTGCTTTTCTTGTTGTCACGAGCAGCGTTACCGGCAAGCTCGAGCACTTCTGCGCTCAAGTACTCGAGAACGGCAGCCAGATAAACTGGAGCACCAGCTCCGACTCTTTGGCTGTAGTTGCCGGTGCGCAACAGGCGGTGCACGCGACCGACTGGAAACTGCAGTCCTGCACGGGAAGACCTGCTCTTCGGCTTAGATTTGAGTTTTGATCCTTTACCACGTCCTGACATTTTGTTGTTCGAATGATTGTGATGATAGCTTGCACAGCTCAATATACAACTCATACCTAACCGCGTCGAACAAAAAACTAATTTGCATATGTCATAGCTAATGCTTAATCTTGTCAAAAGTGTTGTAAAACTTTTATATTGAATTAGGTGGTCCTAAAAAGGACCGGGTTTGCTAAAAGCGATTAGCCACCGAAGCCGTACAAGGTTCTTCCTTGACGCTTGAGTGCGTACACGACGTCGAGTGCTGTGACGGTCTTGCGCTTGGCGTGCTCTGTGTATGTTACTGCATCGCGAATAACATTTTCCAAGAAAACTTTCATGACGCCTCTCGTTTCTTCGTAAATCAGTCCCGAGATTCGCTTAACTCCGCCTCGGCGAGCCAAACGGCGGATTGCCGGCTTCGTGATGCCTTGGATGTTATCGCGAAGTACTTTGCGATGGCGCTTAGCACCTCCCTTTCCCAAGCCTTTACCTCCTTTGCCGCGTCCAGACATGTTGTTGAATATACTTATTTCGTCAGTGCGTCGAGTTTATATACAAGCTGTTACGGACGTGTACGGTAACTACTAACTAATTTGCATACTCAAAAAAGTCTCTTAACTTACGTTCGGTTAAGTTTTTCTCACTGTCAAGGTTTTAAGGTGGCCCTGAAAAGGACCGGTTTTAGCTAACGCTTAAGCTCTTTCGCCACGCATTCTCCTGGCGAGCTGGATGTCTTTGGGCATGATTGTCACACGCTTGGCGTGGATCGCGCAAAGGTTAGTATCTTCGAACAAACCAACGAGGTACGCCTCGCTTGCTTCTTGCAAAGCCATAACGGCACTGCTTTGGAACCTCAAGTCAGTTTTGAAGTCTTGAGCTATTTCGCGTACCAGACGCTGGAAAGGCAACTTGCGCAAAAGAAGCTCAGTTGACTTCTGGTAGCGTCTGATTTCTCTCAGAGCAACTGTGCCGGGCCTGTAGCGATGAGGCTTCTTCACACTTCGGTAGCGGGTGCGCTCTTGCGAGCGGCCTTGGTGGCGAGCTGTTTCCTTGGAGCCTTGCCTCCGGTTGACTTACGAGCGGTTTGCTTGGTACGAGCCATTTTGATGATAAAACTGTTTGTTGCAAGACAGTTTATATACTGTTCGCATAGACACGGACGCGAGCGATTCCGCTGTGTAGTCTAATTTGCATATTTTCAACTTAGCATTGTTTTATGCATTTTGAGTTACGTTATATTTTGTTTGAGTGGTCCTGAAAAGGACCTTGGGTAAAAGAACAACTTATTTTTTACAGCTCTTCTTCTTGGATGCTTTTTTGGCTGCCGGCTTCTTCTTGGTTACTTTCTTCTTCTTGCTTGCAGCTTTTTTAGATGCTGCCTTCTTAGGAGCGCACTTTTTAGCAGGTCGCTTTTTGGCTGCTGGTTTTTTTGCAGCCTTCTTGGGAGCACACTTCTTTTTTGGTTTTTTAGCTGGGGCCTTCTTTGCTGCTGGCTTTTTAGCTACTTTCTTTGTCCTCTTCTTGGGCCCAGCAGCTGGCATTGGAGCAAGCTTGAACGAGCCAGAAGCGCCTTTTCCAGTTGTCTGGAGAAAAGCACCTTTGGTCACGCCGCTGGTAAGTGCTCTCTTCAAGTGAGAATTGGAAGCTGTGAGGTCAAGCTTGTAGGTGTCCGCGATATACTTTTGTATCTTCTGGCGGGATGTACCTTTTCGTTCCTTCATTGCTCCAAGGGCAGAGCTAATCATTTCCCTGTAAGTAGGGTGCTCTGCCTTCTTGGCGCTTGGTCTCTTGGAAGACCTGGCTGGCGCTGGTACTGCTGCTACTGCTGTGGTAGACATGATGAATGAATATTAAAGCGACCAAAACGATACTTGCAAGAGTTACTGACTGTGACGAATTGACTGTTGAGCAGTTATGCTTTGCAAGGTACCTTTTACTTCTTAATATAAGCATTAGCATGTTTGTTTAAGACATATATGCTTATAAAAACTTAGTTGTCTTATTAAGAATGTTGAAAAAGTTCCAGTAAGAAAGAAACCATATTTAACTTGTTCTAAAAGTAATTTTTTTAAAGCATTAGTTTGAAAAGTCCAGAAATAACAGCCTGTATCTTACAGCACACCTCTAAATACATTAAGAAAAACATAAATGAAACAAAACATGTTAACACACTCCCGACTGAGTTTTCCTTTGCCGCTCACCTAAAGTAATAAAGTTTTAACAAAGCACAAGGTTTTTTTTTACCTTAAACAAAATTTCATTATATCGATTTCATGGAGTTTTGTTAATCGTAAGTTCTATCAAGTATGTTCAAGTTAATTACAGTTTAAACTAATGTGTAAAAAGTAATTCCAAAAGAATAAAAGTGTTCATTTTTTTTAGCTTTACTGCTTATGATTACTCATAAGCAATGTACTCAAAACTTTTATTAAACAGACAACTAGATAGCTTTGTTGTTGCACATACTAGTAACTTACCTTACAACAATGTTTTCCAAACAACCTTTCAAAAACGTGCTGTACAGTAACTATGATGATACTTGTTTAAAGTTGTAAACTACATTTAAACACAAACTTTATTTTTCAGTGTGTATGAAAAACTAGTTTAAAAGATAAGTAGTTTAACATTCAATTAGTGTTTCAAACAACTGATTGAAGCTGTTATACAGTTTAAAAAATAACTGATGCAATTTTGCTCGTTAAACTTAAACCTTGATCAAACTAAGAACTTTAACTTTGCAGATTTCAACCGAATAAAGTGTGCTGATAAAAGTGAACAAATGGATTTGGTTGTAAATTTTCCAAACAAAATAAAGTTAATTAAATTCAAAGAAGTAAATAAGTCGAAAAAGCTTATGAACACTAGCACTAAATTTGAACTTAAACAAAAGCTGATACCTTTTGGATGAAAAATTTTACGTAAAAAAAGAGGTTGGTTTATTTTTTAAGCAGCATTATATACAAAATAAAATCGAGTAAGAAAATCTAAATGAAAAAGTTTAGAAATAAGATTGACAAACTTAGTGTTTGAATAAAGCTTTGTTTACAATCAGCACTCATAACCTTTCAATCTATCTTTGAAACTTTTTAACTGGAAAATAATGCAAGTAAGTTTTTTTTTCAAACTTTGTTTTGTCACTTCTCATAAAGTTTTAAAGTCAGTCGAAACAACATAGAACAACTTACTACTTTCTTGAAACATATTTTGAAACAACAACAGTACTGTCTTTTAAAGTTTACGATTGAAGTGCTTACCAAGTTAAACATGTGTTTTAACTGCTTTACTGCTAATAGTGATTTCTTAGTTTACTCAACCTAGATTAATCATAATGTTCTGTACCATTGATTTCATTGACTAAATGTTTGCTTTTCAAAATTCGTAACTAGTTATCTCTAGCTTACTGTTAATGTAGTTAAAAACACAGCTTAGGATAAGTTACATTTTATTCTCGGATGTCGTTAAGAACATAGCTGTTGTAGCAATAACATATAAACTTGAAACAAAGTAACTGTTATCTTATTCAATTATAGACCATATAAAACAAAGTATTTGCTTGATTCAAAGTTTTACATTGTTGTTTGCCTATTATGGAACTTGTACCATCACATAATAAGCTGTAAAAAAATGAAGGCTAAAAAAAGTTTTGGTTTCGCTTTGTCCAGTTTTTTCTTCTTCTTTAGATTTATAAAAACTACACAGCTTAAAGCAACAAGTTACAGTAATTTCAGTTTACTTATGTATAGCGTACATAAGGGTAACAAACAAGTGGTAACAAGTTTTTTACTTCTTTTCTTTGTACCATGTTTTAGCTAATCAATTGGTTTATTTCATATGCTTGACAAGATTAGAAAGCTTAAATCAAGTAAGTAGATGTAAGCTTTGTAAAATAAAAGATTTGTTTATACAAGTTTATCATTTTATTAAGGTATTTTGTTTTGTAAATTGTGTACTTGTTAATAGTGTTCTCTTTCTTTTGAACAATCGATGTTGTTTACATTTATGTGTTACACCAGTTTTGAATTGTTAAGCATGTTTCAGTTGTAGTTTAATTGTAATTGAACAGCATTTTTTAAGGACACTAAACATTGTTTGTTATTAACAGTTTAAAACGTTTTCAGTTAATAAGTCAAAGTTTTATTTTTATTTCTGTTTAAGCGTACTATTTTCATTGAAAAATACAAATAGTTTTTACAGTGACGTAGGCACAGTATTTTTTTAATAAACTAAAAAACAAATGAAATATTGAATTAAAAAATGTCCACAAAGTTAATGAGAATAAGTTTTATTTGGAAAAGAAAGTTAAAAGGAAAAAAGCCACGAAAAAGACACTCAAGTTAGTTAAAGCTTTTCACTAAGCATTCGATAATAGTAAGCAATAAAGTAAGGATTAGAGCAGTTATCTAGCTAGAGTTCCCTTCTTAACAGTTGCATAAAAAAAGTATAGTAGAGAAATTTGGCAAGCTAGGTATTTAATAAATAATGGGCTTTATAATTTGGAAGGAAATATGTTTTTGATTCTTTATCACCACAAAGTTGATTAAGTATGTTTATTTGTGTTGTTGAGTTTAGTAGTCATTAGTAGCTTGTGTAATTAATTGGTGATCCACCTAATCTTTAGATTTAAAAAGTACATAGCTTAAAACAAACAAGTATCGTCGTTTTGAGTTGTCTCATACATAGTTTAAAAAAGAGTTACAAAAAATTGTAACAAGCTGTTCTTTTTTACCGTGGAATCATTTTGTAATTTGTCATAGCCACAGAAAAAATGAGTTCAACAAAACAAGTATGAGCTTTGTAAGCAGAAAGATTATTTCAATTGTATGTTTGTTTTAAACAATCACTGTTGTCTACATTAGTTTGACTGTTCAACTTTTAAACAGTTTTTTATTGTTTCATTTGCATTCTGATAAATAAAACTAATACTTATTTGACAATCAGACCTTAAACAAATATCATTGAGCATTTTTAGTATCAACGCAAAGTAAATTTTTCTTCTCATTTAATATAATGTCTTATTTAAGCATAAATTTTTAGTTAGTGACAGATTGATTTTTTTATTAAACTAACAACAAATATGTATTGAGTGTTTGAAAAACAAGTTTACAAAGTAAAATGAACTAGAATAAGTTTTGTTTAAACAATAAGTTAAACAAGAAAATTCCCATTAAAAAACATTTTTACCTAACATTTAAATACTAGTGAAGCAGAAAAACTTATTCTACATTATCAAAAGTAGTTTAAAATGTCAAGTAGAACTACAAAAACTGAAGTAAGTGTAACTAACTAGTAGAAATAAAAACAGAGAAATTCAGTTTTAGAAAGTTTATTTAGAAGTTATTGAAATACACTAACTGTTACTTTTTACCAACACGCACAATGTAGATATAAATTTGTACATTTTTTTGTCGCTTAGTTTAAGCTTGTTTGACACTGTTTACTCGACATTAGTAGCTGCTTAAATCAACTGGTGGTCCTGATTACTTTAGATATGTAGAAACATAACTTTCAACAAACTACTAGAGTTGTTAAAGGTCAGTAAGTTGTCTCATATCTAGTTAAAACAAGTACCTTTTACTTTGAAAACTAGAATAATAAATTACTTAAAAAAGTACAAGCAGCTACTTTTTTGTGTTTTACCAAGTTTCAACCAATGAGCTGGTTTGTTTTGTGTGTTTATGTTTTGAATTGAAAATGTTTCTTGAATATGCTAAACAGAAGTTAGCTTTGAAAGAAGGAATATGTTGTTTTACTTGAAAACACATCTGTAATTTTTTGTTTTGAACAACCATTTTTGTATTCATTTATGTATTCGTAACTTTTTAAAACGTGTTACATGGCTTCAATTGCAGTTAAGTTGATAAGAAGAACTCGTTTAAAAAGTTAAAGCTCGGTTGTGTTACTAATAATCAACAACAACTTAAAATAAAGTTACAACTAAGTTTTTGCATGTTATAAGTGATATACATTTTTGTTTAAAAAGATGATACTTTTTTGTAAGCACTTATTTATTGAATGTTTCAACAGAACTTCAGCAAATGAATAAAAACAAGTGTTTTGTACAAAAAGTATTCAGATGAAAAATCTTACGGACAACAAAATCAAGTTAGTTAAACATCTTTTACAAACCATTTGATTACAAGCACTACTACTGTTTTTAGACTAATGCAATGCTTTTTCTACAATATAACGAGTTACAAGTTTATAAAGTATTTGAAACAAAAAAAAAGTGTGTTCATTCAAGTATATGAGTTTTTAATTTACACAAATAAGAATTTATTTGTACTAAGCTTATATTCTTGTACTTTAAGTAAACATGAACAGCTGGTTCTATTCAAATGGTGGTCCTAAAAAGGACCGGTTGTTTAGCGTTTATTTTGAGCTGGTGTATTTGGTAACAGCTTTAGTTCCTTCTGAAACTGCGTGCTTTGACAACTCGCCGGGGAGCAAGAGCCTGACAGCAGTTTGAATTTCGCGGCTGCTAACAGTTGACCTCTTGTTGTAATGAGCCAAACGTGAAGCCTCTGCTGCAATGCGCTCGAAGATGTCGTTGACAAATGAGTTCATGATTCCCATTGCCTTGCTGGAAATTCCGGTGTCGGGGTGCACTTGCTTCAAAACTTTGTACACGTAGATGCCAAAGCTTTCTTTGTTTCTCCTCCTTCGCTTCTTCTTGCCGTCGACCGGAGCGGTCTTGGCTACTGACTTCTTCGCGCCTTTGGTTGCTGTCATGATGATGTGTGGACTTCTGTCTCGGCGCCGGTTTATATCCTGAAAAATTATGCAAATTAGCATAGTTCCGTACGCGAACGATAGCTGGTTTCTCTCACTTCACAATTCTCTCGTTTGTTGTAAATATTTTGGTGGTCCTGAAAAGGACCTGGTTTTTTTTAACTTAGGCTGACTTTTTTGAAGCGGTCTTCTTAGGCAATAGTACTGCCTGGATGTTTGGAAGAACACCACCTTGAGCAATTGTGACGCCTCCGAGAAGTTTGTTCAACTCTTCGTCGTTGCGAATAGCTAGTTGCAAATGGCGAGGAATGATCCTGCTTTTCTTGTTGTCACGAGCAGCGTTACCGGCAAGCTCGAGCACTTCTGCGCTCAAGTACTCGAGAACGGCAGCCAGATAAACTGGAGCACCAGCTCCGACTCTTTGGCTGTAGTTGCCGGTGCGCAACAGGCGGTGCACGCGACCGACTGGAAACTGCAGTCCTGCACGGGAAGACCTGCTCTTCGGCTTAGATTTGAGTTTTGATCCTTTACCACGTCCTGACATTTTGTTGTTCGAATGATTGTGATGATAGCTTGCACAGCTCAATATACAACTCATACCTAACCGCGTCGAACAAAAAACTAATTTGCATATGTCATAGCTAATGCTTAATCTTGTCAAAAGTGTTGTAAAACTTTTATATTGAATTAGGTGGTCCTAAAAAGGACCGGGTTTGCTAAAAGCGATTAGCCACCGAAGCCGTACAAGGTTCTTCCTTGACGCTTGAGTGCGTACACGACGTCGAGTGCTGTGACGGTCTTGCGCTTGGCGTGCTCTGTGTATGTTACTGCATCGCGAATAACATTTTCCAAGAAAACTTTCATGACGCCTCTCGTTTCTTCGTAAATCAGTCCCGAGATTCGCTTAACTCCGCCTCGGCGAGCCAAACGGCGGATTGCCGGCTTCGTGATGCCTTGGATGTTATCGCGAAGCACTTTGCGATGGCGCTTAGCACCTCCCTTTCCCAAGCCTTTACCTCCTTTGCCGCGTCCAGACATGTTGTTGAATATACTTATTTCGTCAGTGCGTCGAGTTTATATACAAGCTGTTACGGACGCGTACGGTAACTACTAACTAATTTGCATACTCAAAAAAGTCTCTTAACTTACGTTCGGTTAAGTTTTTCTCACTGTCAAGGTTTTAAGGTGGCCCTGAAAAGGACCGGTTTTAGCTAACGCTTAAGCTCTTTCGCCACGCATTCTCCTGGCGAGCTGGATGTCTTTGGGCATGATTGTCACACGCTTGGCGTGGATCGCGCAAAGGTTAGTATCTTCGAACAAACCAACGAGGTACGCCTCGCTTGCTTCTTGCAAAGCCATAACGGCACTGCTTTGGAACCTCAAGTCAGTTTTGAAGTCTTGAGCTATTTCGCGTACCAGACGCTGGAAAGGCAACTTGCGCAAAAGAAGCTCAGTTGACTTCTGGTAGCGTCTGATTTCTCTCAGAGCAACTGTGCCGGGCCTGTAGCGATGAGGCTTCTTCACACCTCCGGTAGCGGGTGCGCTCTTGCGAGCGGCCTTGGTGGCGAGCTGTTTCCTTGGAGCCTTGCCTCCGGTTGACTTACGAGCGGTTTGCTTGGTACGAGCCATTTTGATGATAAAACTGTTTGTTGCAAGACAGTTTATATACTGTTCGCATAGACACGGACGCGAGCGATTCCGCTGTGTAGTCTAATTTGCATATTTTCAACTTAGCATTGTTTTATGCATTTTGAGTTACGTTATATTTTGTTTGAGTGGTCCTGAAAAGGACCTTGGGTAAAAGAACAACTTATTTTTTACAGCTCTTCTTCTTGGATGCTTTTTTGGCTGCCGGCTTCTTCTTGGTTACTTTCTTCTTCTTGCTTGCAGCTTTTTTAGATGCTGCCTTCTTAGGAGCGCACTTTTTAGCAGGTCGCTTTTTGGCTGCTGGTTTTTTTGCAGCCTTCTTGGGAGCACACTTCTTTTTTGGTTTTTTAGCTGGGGCCTTCTTTGCTGCTGGCTTTTTAGCTACTTTCTTTGTCCTCTTCTTGGGCCCAGCAGCTGGCATTGGAGCAAGCTTGAACGAGCCAGAAGCGCCTTTTCCAGTTGTCTGGAGAAAAGCACCTTTGGTCACGCCGCTGGTAAGTGCTCTCTTCAAGTGAGAATTGGAAGCTGTGAGGTCAAGCTTGTAGGTGTCCGCGATATACTTTTGTATCTTCTGGCGGGATGTACCTTTTCGTTCCTTCATTGCTCCAAGGGCAGAGCTAATCATTTCCCTGTAAGTAGGGTGCTCTGCCTTCTTGGCGCTTGGTCTCTTGGAAGACCTGGCTGGCGCTGGTACTGCTGCTACTGCTGTGGTAGACATGATGAATGAATATTAAAGCGACCAAAACGATACTTGCAAGAGTTACTGACTGTGACGAATTGACTGTTGAGCAGTTATGCTTTGCAAGGTACCTTTTACTTCTTAATATAAGCATTAGCATGTTTGTTTAAGACATATATGCTTATAAAAACTTAGTTGTCTTATTAAGAATGTTGAAAAAGTTCCAGTAAGAAAGAAACCATATTTAACTTGTTCTAAAAGTAATTTTTTTAAAGCATTAGTTTGAAAAGTCCAGAAATAACAGCCTGTATCTTACAGCACACCTCTAAATACATTAAGAAAAACATAAATGAAACAAAACATGTTAACACACTCCCGACTGAGTTTTCCTTTGCCGCTCACCTAAAGTAATAAAGTTTTAACAAAGCACAAGGTTTTTTTTTACCTTAAACAAAATTTCATTATATCGATTTCATGGAGTTTTGTTAATCGTAAGTTCTATCAAGTATGTTCAAGTTAATTACAGTTTAAACTAATGTGTAAAAAGTAATTCCAAAAGAATAAAAGTGTTCATTTTTTTTAGCTTTACTGCTTATGATTACTCATAAGCAATGTACTCAAAACTTTTATTAAACAGACAACTAGATAGCTTTGTTGTTGCACATACTAGTAACTTACCTTACAACAATGTTTTCCAAACAACCTTTCAAAAACGTGCTGTACAGTAACTATGATGATACTTGTTTAAAGTTGTAAACTACATTTAAACACAAACTTTATTTTTCAGTGTGTATGAAAAACTAGTTTAAAAGATAAGTAGTTTAACATTCAATTAGTGTTTCAAACAACTGATTGAAGCTGTTATACAGTTTAAAAAATAACTGATGCAATTTTGCTCGTTAAACTTAAACCTTGATCAAACTAAGAACTTTAACTTTGCAGATTTCAACCGAATAAAGTGTGCTGATAAAAGTGAACAAATGGATTTGGTTGTAAATTTTCCAAACAAAATAAAGTTAATTAAATTCAAAGAAGTAAATAAGTCGAAAAAGCTTATGAACACTAGCACTAAATTTGAACTTAAACAAAAGCTGATACCTTTTGGATGAAAAATTTTACGTAAAAAAAGAGGTTGGTTTATTTTTTAAGCAGCATTATATACAAAATAAAATCGAGTAAGAAAATCTAAATGAAAAAGTTTAGAAATAAGATTGACAAACTTAGTGTTTGAATAAAGCTTTGTTTACAATCAGCACTCATAACCTTTCAATCTATCTTTGAAACTTTTTAACTGGAAAATAATGCAAGTAAGTTTTTTTTTCAAACTTTGTTTTGTCACTTCTCATAAAGTTTTAAAGTCAGTCGAAACAACATAGAACAACTTACTACTTTCTTGAAACATATTTTGAAACAACAACAGTACTGTCTTTTAAAGTTTACGATTGAAGTGCTTACCAAGTTAAACATGTGTTTTAACTGCTTTACTGCTAATAGTGATTTCTTAGTTTACTCAACCTAGATTAATCATAATGTTCTGTACCATTGATTTCATTGACTAAATGTTTGCTTTTCAAAATTCGTAACTAGTTATCTCTAGCTTACTGTTAATGTAGTTAAAAACACAGCTTAGGATAAGTTACATTTTATTCTCGGATGTCGTTAAGAACATAGCTGTTGTAGCAATAACATATAAACTTGAAACAAAGTAACTGTTATCTTATTCAATTATAGACCATATAAAACAAAGTATTTGCTTGATTCAAAGTTTTACATTGTTGTTTGCCTATTATGGAACTTGTACCATCACATAATAAGCTGTAAAAAAATGAAGGCTAAAAAAAGTTTTGGTTTCGCTTTGTCCAGTTTTTTCTTCTTCTTTAGATTTATAAAAACTACACAGCTTAAAGCAACAAGTTACAGTAATTTCAGTTTACTTATGTATAGCGTACATAAGGGTAACAAACAAGTGGTAACAAGTTTTTTGCTTCTTTTCTTTGTACCATGTTTTAGCTAATCAATTGGTTTATTTCATATGCTTGACAAGATTAGAAAGCTTAAATCAAGTAAGTAGATGTAAGCTTTGTAAAATAAAAGATTTGTTTATACAAGTTCATCATTTTATTAAGGTATTTTGTTTTGTAAACTGTGTACTTGTTAATAGTGTTCTCTTTCTTTTGAACAATCGATGTTGTTTACATTTATGTGTTACACCAGTTTTGAATTGTTAAGCATGTTTCAGTTGTAGTTTAATTGTAATTGAACAGCATTTTTTAAGGACACTAAACATTGTTTGTTATTAACAGTTTAAAACGTTTTCAGTTAATAAGTCAAAGTTTTATTTTTATTTCTGTTTAAGCGTACTATTTTCATTGAAAAATACAAATAGTTTTTACAGTGATGTAGGCACAGTATTTTTTTAATAAACTAAAAAACAAATGAAATATTGAATTAAAAAATGTCCACAAAGTTAATGAGAATAAGTTTTATTTGGAAAAGAAAGTTAAAAGGAAAAAAGCCACGAAAAAGACACTCAAGTTAGTTAAAGCTTTTCACTAAGCATTCGATAATAGTAAGCAATAAAGTAAGGATTAGAGCAGTTATCTAGCTAGAGTTCCCTTCTTAACAGTTGCATAAAAAAAGTATAGTAGAGAAATTTGGCAAGCTAGGTATTTAATAAATAATGGGCTTTATAATTTGGAAGGAAATATGTTTTTGATTCTTTATCACCACAAAGTTGATTAAGTATGTTTATTTGTGTTGTTGAGTTTAGTAGTCATTAGTAGCTTGTGTAATTAATTGGTGATCCACCTAATCTTTAGATTTAAAAAGTACATAGCTTAAAACAAACAAGTATCGTCGTTTTGAGTTGTCTCATACATAGTTTAAAAAAGAGTTACAAAAAATTGTAACAAGCTGTTCTTTTTTACCGTGGAATCATTTTGTAATTTGTCATAGCCACAGAAAAAATGAGTTCAACAAAACAAGTATGAGCTTTGTAAGCAGAAAGATTATTTCAATTGTATGTTTGTTTTAAACAATCACTGTTGTCTACATTAGTTTGACTGTTCAACTTTTAAACAGTTTTTTATTGTTTCATTTGCATTCTGATAAATAAAACTAATACTTATTTGACAATCAGACCTTAAACAAATATCATTGAGCATTTTTAGTATCAACGCAAAGTAAATTTTTCTTCTCATTTAATATAATGTCTTATTTAAGCATAAATTTTTAGTTAGTGACAGATTGATTTTTTTATTAAACTAACAACAAATATGTATTGAGTGTTTGAAAAACAAGTTTACAAAGTAAAATGAACTAGAATAAGTTTTGTTTAAACAATAAGTTAAACAAGAAAATTCCCATTAAAAAACATTTTTACCTAACATTTAAATACTAGTGAAGCAGAAAAACTTATTCTACATTATCAAAAGTAGTTTAAAATGTCAAGTAGAACTACAAAAACTGAAGTAAGTGTAACTAACTAGTAGAAATAAAAACAGAGAAATTCAGTTTTAGAAAGTTTATTTAGAAGTTATTGAAATACACTAACTGTTACTTTTTACCAACACGCACAATGTAGATATAAATTTGTACATTTTTTGTCGCTTAGTTTAAGCTTGTTTGACACTGTTTACTCGACATTAGTAGCTGCTTAAATCAACTGGTGGTCCTGATTACTTTAGATATGTAGAAACATAACTTTCAACAAACTACTAGAGTTGTTAAAGGTCAGTAAGTTGTCTCATATCTAGTTAAAACAAGTACCTTTTACTTTGAAAACTAGAATAATAAATTACTTAAAAAAGTACAAGCAGCTACTTTTTTGTGTTTTACCAAGTTTCAACCAATGAGCTGGTGTGTTTATGTTTTGAATTGAAAATGTTTCTTGAATATGCTAAACAGAAGTTAGCTTTGAAAGAAGGAATATGTTGTTTTACTTGAAAACACATCTGTAATTTTTTGTTTTGAACAACCATTTTTGTATTCATTTATGTATTCGTAACTTTTTAAAACGTGTTACATGGCTTCAATTGCAGTTAAGTTGATAAGAAGAACTCGTTTAAAAAGTTAAAGCTCGGTTGTGTTACTAATAATCAACAACAACTTAAAATAAAGTTACAACTAAGTTTTTGCATGTTATAAGTGATATACATTTTTGTTTAAAAAGATGATACTTTTTTGTAAGCACTTATTTATTGAATGTTTCAACAGAACTTCAGCAAATGAATAAAAACAAGTGTTTTGTACAAAAAGTATTCAGATGAAAAATCTTACGGACAACAAAATCAAGTTAGTTAAACATCTTTTACAAACCATTTGATTACAAGCACTACTACTGTTTTTAGACTAATGCAATGCTTTTTCTACAATATAACGAGTTACAAGTTTATAAAGTATTTGAAACAAAAAAAAAGTGTGTTCATTCAAGTATATGAGTTTTTAATTTACACAAATAAGAATTTATTTGTACTAAGCTTATATTCTTGTACTTTAAGTAAACATGAACAGCTGGTTCTATTCAAATGGTGGTCCTAAAAAGGACCGGTTGTTTAGCGTTTATTTTGAGCTGGTGTATTTGGTAACAGCTTTAGTTCCTTCTGAAACTGCGTGCTTTGACAACTCGCCGGGGAGCAAGAGCCTGACAGCAGTTTGAATTTCGCGGCTGCTAACAGTTGACCTCTTGTTGTAATGAGCCAAACGTGAAGCCTCTGCTGCAATGCGCTCGAAGATGTCGTTGACAAATGAGTTCATGATTCCCATTGCCTTGCTGGAAATTCCGGTGTCGGGGTGCACTTGCTTCAAAACTTTGTACACGTAGATGCCAAAGCTTTCTTTGTTTCTCCTCCTTCGCTTCTTCTTGCCGTCGACCGGAGCGGTCTTGGCTACTGACTTCTTCGCGCCTTTGGTTGCTGTCATGATGATGTGTGGACTTCTGTCTCGGCGCCGGTTTATATCCTGAAAAATTATGCAAATTAGCATAGTTCCGTACGCGAACGATAGCTGGTTTCTCTCACTTCACAATTCTCTCGTTTGTTGTAAATATTTTTGGTGGTCCTGAAAAGGACCTGGTTTTTTTTAACTTAGGCTGACTTTTTTGAAGCGGTCTTCTTAGGCAATAGTACTGCCTGGATGTTTGGAAGAACACCACCTTGAGCAATTGTGACGCCTCCGAGAAGTTTGTTCAACTCTTCGTCGTTGCGAATAGCTAGTTGCAAATGGCGAGGAATGATCCTGCTTTTCTTGTTGTCACGAGCAGCGTTACCGGCAAGCTCGAGCACTTCTGCGCTCAAGTACTCGAGAACGGCAGCCAGATAAACTGGAGCACCAGCTCCGACTCTTTGGCTGTAGTTGCCGGTGCGCAACAGGCGGTGCACGCGACCGACTGGAAACTGCAGTCCTGCACGGGAAGACCTGCTCTTCGGCTTAGATTTGAGTTTTGATCCTTTACCACGTCCTGACATTTTGTTGTTCGAATGATTGTGATGATAGCTTGCACAGCTCAATATACAACTCATACCTAACCGCGTCGAACAAAAAACTAATTTGCATATGTCATAGCTAATGCTTAATCTTGTCAAAAGTGTTGTAAAACTTTTATATTGAATTAGGTGGTCCTAAAAAGGACCGGGTTTGCTAAAAGCGATTAGCCACCGAAGCCGTACAAGGTTCTTCCTTGACGCTTGAGTGCGTACACGACGTCGAGTGCTGTGACGGTCTTGCGCTTGGCGTGCTCTGTGTATGTTACTGCATCGCGAATAACATTTTCCAAGAAAACTTTCATGACGCCTCTCGTTTCTTCGTAAATCAGTCCCGAGATTCGCTTAACTCCGCCTCGGCGAGCCAAACGGCGGATTGCCGGCTTCGTGATGCCTTGGATGTTATCGCGAAGCACTTTGCGATGGCGCTTAGCACCTCCCTTTCCCAAGCCTTTACCTCCTTTGCCGCGTCCAGACATGTTGTTGAATATACTTATTTCGTCAGTGCGTCGAGTTTATATACAAGCTGTTACGGACGCGTACGGTAACTACTAACTAATTTGCATACTCAAAAAAGTCTCTTAACTTACGTTCGGTTAAGTTTTTCTCACTGTCAAGGTTTTAAGGTGGCCCTGAAAAGGACCGGTTTTAGCTAACGCTTAAGCTCTTTCGCCACGCATTCTCCTGGCGAGCTGGATGTCTTTGGGCATGATTGTCACACGCTTGGCGTGGATCGCGCAAAGGTTAGTATCTTCGAACAAACCAACGAGGTACGCCTCGCTTGCTTCTTGCAAAGCCATAACGGCACTGCTTTGGAACCTCAAGTCAGTTTTGAAGTCTTGAGCTATTTCGCGTACCAGACGCTGGAAAGGCAACTTGCGCAAAAGAAGCTCAGTTGACTTCTGGTAGCGTCTGATTTCTCTCAGAGCAACTGTGCCGGGCCTGTAGCGATGAGGCTTCTTCACACCTCCGGTAGCGGGTGCGCTCTTGCGAGCGGCCTTGGTGGCGAGCTGTTTCCTTGGAGCCTTGCCTCCGGTTGACTTACGAGCGGTTTGCTTGGTACGAGCCATTTTGATGATAAAACTGTTTGTTGCAAGACAGTTTATATACTGTTCGCATAGACACGGACGCGAGCGATTCCGCTGTGTAGTCTAATTTGCATATTTTCAACTTAGCATTGTTTTATGCATTTTGAGTTACGTTATATTTTGTTTGAGTGGTCCTGAAAAGGACCTTGGGTAAAAGAACAACTTATTTTTTACAGCTCTTCTTCTTGGATGCTTTTTTGGCTGCCGGCTTCTTCTTGGTTACTTTCTTCTTCTTGCTTGCAGCTTTTTTAGATGCTGCCTTCTTAGGAGCGCACTTTTTAGCAGGTCGCTTTTTGGCTGCTGGTTTTTTTGCAGCCTTCTTGGGAGCACACTTCTTTTTTGGTTTTTTAGCTGGGGCCTTCTTTGCTGCTGGCTTTTTAGCTACTTTCTTTGTCCTCTTCTTGGGCCCAGCAGCTGGCATTGGAGCAAGCTTGAACGAGCCAGAAGCGCCTTTTCCAGTTGTCTGGAGAAAAGCACCTTTGGTCACGCCGCTGGTAAGTGCTCTCTTCAAGTGAGAATTGGAAGCTGTGAGGTCAAGCTTGTAGGTGTCCGCGATATACTTTTGTATCTTCTGGCGGGATGTACCTTTTCGTTCCTTCATTGCTCCAAGGGCAGAGCTAATCATTTCCCTGTAAGTAGGGTGCTCTGCCTTCTTGGCGCTTGGTCTCTTGGAAGACCTGGCTGGCGCTGGTACTGCTGCTACTGCTGTGGTAGACATGATGAATGAATATTAAAGCGACCAAAACGATACTTGCAAGAGTTACTGACTGTGACGAATTGACTGTTGAGCAGTTATGCTTTGCAAGGTACCTTTTACTTCTTAATATAAGCATTAGCATGTTTGTTTAAGACATATATGCTTATAAAAACTTAGTTGTCTTATTAAGAATGTTGAAAAAGTTCCAGTAAGAAAGAAACCATATTTAACTTGTTCTAAAAGTAATTTTTTTAAAGCATTAGTTTGAAAAGTCCAGAAATAACAGCCTGTATCTTACAGCACACCTCTAAATACATTAAGAAAAACATAAATGAAACAAAACATGTTAACACACTCCCGACTGAGTTTTCCTTTGCCGCTCACCTAAAGTAATAAAGTTTTAACAAAGCACAAGGTTTTTTTTTACCTTAAACAAAATTTCATTATATCGATTTCATGGAGTTTTGTTAATCGTAAGTTCTATCAAGTATGTTCAAGTTAATTACAGTTTAAACTAATGTGTAAAAAGTAATTCCAAAAGAATAAAAGTGTTCATTTTTTTTAGCTTTACTGCTTATGATTACTCATAAGCAATGTACTCAAAACTTTTATTAAACAGACAACTAGATAGCTTTGTTGTTGCACATACTAGTAACTTACCTTACAACAATGTTTTCCAAACAACCTTTCAAAAACGTGCTGTACAGTAACTATGATGATACTTGTTTAAAGTTGTAAACTACATTTAAACACAAACTTTATTTTTCAGTGTGTATGAAAAACTAGTTTAAAAGATAAGTAGTTTAACATTCAATTAGTGTTTCAAACAACTGATTGAAGCTGTTATACAGTTTAAAAAATAACTGATGCAATTTTGCTCGTTAAACTTAAACCTTGATCAAACTAAGAACTTTAACTTTGCAGATTTCAACCGAATAAAGTGTGCTGATAAAAGTGAACAAATGGATTTGGTTGTAAATTTTCCAAACAAAATAAAGTTAATTAAATTCAAAGAAGTAAATAAGTCGAAAAAGCTTATGAACACTAGCACTAAATTTGAACTTAAACAAAAGCTGATACCTTTTGGATGAAAAATTTTACGTAAAAAAAGAGGTTGGTTTATTTTTTAAGCAGCATTATATACAAAATAAAATCGAGTAAGAAAATCTAAATGAAAAAGTTTAGAAATAAGATTGACAAACTTAGTGTTTGAATAAAGCTTTGTTTACAATCAGCACTCATAACCTTTCAATCTATCTTTGAAACTTTTTAACTGGAAAATAATGCAAGTAAGTTTTTTTTTCAAACTTTGTTTTGTCACTTCTCATAAAGTTTTAAAGTCAGTCGAAACAACATAGAACAACTTACTACTTTCTTGAAACATATTTTGAAACAACAACAGTACTGTCTTTTAAAGTTTACGATTGAAGTGCTTACCAAGTTAAACATGTGTTTTAACTGCTTTACTGCTAATAGTGATTTCTTAGTTTACTCAACCTAGATTAATCATAATGTTCTGTACCATTGATTTCATTGACTAAATGTTTGCTTTTCAAAATTCGTAACTAGTTATCTCTAGCTTACTGTTAATGTAGTTAAAAACACAGCTTAGGATAAGTTACATTTTATTCTCGGATGTCGTTAAGAACATAGCTGTTGTAGCAATAACATATAAACTTGAAACAAAGTAACTGTTATCTTATTCAATTATAGACCATATAAAACAAAGTATTTGCTTGATTCAAAGTTTTACATTGTTGTTTGCCTATTATGGAACTTGTACCATCACATAATAAGCTGTAAAAAAATGAAGGCTAAAAAAAGTTTTGGTTTCGCTTTGTCCAGTTTTTTCTTCTTCTTTAGATTTATAAAAACTACACAGCTTAAAGCAACAAGTTACAGTAATTTCAGTTTACTTATGTATAGCGTACATAAGGGTAACAAACAAGTGGTAACAAGTTTTTTGCTTCTTTTCTTTGTACCATGTTTTAGCTAATCAATTGGTTTATTTCATATGCTTGACAAGATTAGAAAGCTTAAATCAAGTAAGTAGATGTAAGCTTTGTAAAATAAAAGATTTGTTTATACAAGTTCATCATTTTATTAAGGTATTTTGTTTTGTAAACTGTGTACTTGTTAATAGTGTTCTCTTTCTTTTGAACAATCGATGTTGTTTACATTTATGTGTTACACCAGTTTTGAATTGTTAAGCATGTTTCAGTTGTAGTTTAATTGTAATTGAACAGCATTTTTTAAGGACACTAAACATTGTTTGTTATTAACAGTTTAAAACGTTTTCAGTTAATAAGTCAAAGTTTTATTTTTATTTCTGTTTAAGCGTACTATTTTCATTGAAAAATACAAATAGTTTTTACAGTGACGTAGGCACAGTATTTTTTTAATAAACTAAAAAACAAATGAAATATTGAATTAAAAAATGTCCACAAAGTTAATGAGAATAAGTTTTATTTGGAAAAGAAAGTTAAAAGGAAAAAAGCCACGAAAAAGACACTCAAGTTAGTTAAAGCTTTTCACTAAGCATTCGATAATAGTAAGCAATAAAGTAAGGATTAGAGCAGTTATCTAGCTAGAGTTCCCTTCTTAACAGTTGCATAAAAAAAGTATAGTAGAGAAATTTGGCAAGCTAGGTATTTAATAAATAATGGGCTTTATAATTTGGAAGGAAATATGTTTTTGATTCTTTATCACCACAAAGTTGATTAAGTATGTTTATTTGTGTTGTTGAGTTTAGTAGTCATTAGTAGCTTGTGTAATTAATTGGTGATCCACCTAATCTTTAGATTTAAAAAGTACATAGCTTAAAACAAACAAGTATCGTCGTTTTGAGTTGTCTCATACATAGTTTAAAAAAGAGTTACAAAAAATTGTAACAAGCTGTTCTTTTTTACCGTGGAATCATTTTGTAATTTGTCATAGCCACAGAAAAAATGAGTTCAACAAAACAAGTATGAGCTTTGTAAGCAGAAAGATTATTTCAATTGTATGTTTGTTTTAAACAATCACTGTTGTCTACATTAGTTTGACTGTTCAACTTTTAAACAGTTTTTTATTGTTTCATTTGCATTCTGATAAATAAAACTAATACTTATTTGACAATCAGACCTTAAACAAATATCATTGAGCATTTTTAGTATCAACGCAAAGTAAATTTTTCTTCTCATTTAATATAATGTCTTATTTAAGCATAAATTTTTAGTTAGTGACAGATTGATTTTTTTATTAAACTAACAACAAATATGTATTGAGTGTTTGAAAAACAAGTTTACAAAGTAAAATGAACTAGAATAAGTTTTGTTTAAACAATAAGTTAAACAAGAAAATTCCCATTAAAAAACATTTTTACCTAACATTTAAATACTAGTGAAGCAGAAAAACTTATTCTACATTATCAAAAGTAGTTTAAAATGTCAAGTAGAACTACAAAAACTGAAGTAAGTGTAACTAACTAGTAGAAATAAAAACAGAGAAATTCAGTTTTAGAAAGTTTATTTAGAAGTTATTGAAATACACTAACTGTTACTTTTTACCAACACGCACAATGTAGATATAAATTTGTACATTTTTTGTCGCTTAGTTTAAGCTTGTTTGACACTGTTTACTCGACATTAGTAGCTGCTTAAATCAACTGGTGGTCCTGATTACTTTAGATATGTAGAAACATAACTTTCAACAAACTACTAGAGTTGTTAAAGGTCAGTAAGTTGTCTCATATCTAGTTAAAACAAGTACCTTTTACTTTGAAAACTAGAATAATAAATTACTTAAAAAAGTACAAGCAGCTACTTTTTTGTGTTTTACCAAGTTTCAACCAATGAGCTGGTTTGTTTTGTGTGTTTATGTTTTGAATTGAAAATGTTTCTTGAATATGCTAAACAGAAGTTAGCTTTGAAAGAAGGAATATGTTGTTTTACTTGAAAACACATCTGTAATTTTTTGTTTTGAACAACCATTTTTGTATTCATTTATGTATTCGTAACTTTTTAAAACGTGTTACATGGCTTCAATTGCAGTTAAGTTGATAAGAAGAACTCGTTTAAAAAGTTAAAGCTCGGTTGTGTTACTAATAATCAACAACAACTTAAAATAAAGTTACAACTAAGTTTTTGCATGTTATAAGTGATATACATTTTTGTTTAAAAAGATGATACTTTTTTGTAAGCACTTATTTATTGAATGTTTCAACAGAACTTCAGCAAATGAATAAAAACAAGTGTTTTGTACAAAAAGTATTCAGATGAAAAATCTTACGGACAACAAAATCAAGTTAGTTAAACATCTTTTACAAACCATTTGATTACAAGCACTACTACTGTTTTTAGACTAATGCAATGCTTTTTCTACAATATAACGAGTTACAAGTTTATAAAGTATTTGAAACAAAAAAAAAGTGTGTTCATTCAAGTATATGAGTTTTTAATTTACACAAATAAGAATTTATTTGTACTAAGCTTATATTCTTGTACTTTAAGTAAACATGAACAGCTGGTTCTATTCAAATGGTGGTCCTAAAAAGGACCGGTTGTTTAGCGTTTATTTTGAGCTGGTGTATTTGGTAACAGCTTTAGTTCCTTCTGAAACTGCGTGCTTTGACAACTCGCCGGGGAGCAAGAGCCTGACAGCAGTTTGAATTTCGCGGCTGCTAACAGTTGACCTCTTGTTGTAATGAGCCAAACGTGAAGCCTCTGCTGCAATGCGCTCGAAGATGTCGTTGACAAATGAGTTCATGATTCCCATTGCCTTGCTGGAAATTCCGGTGTCGGGGTGCACTTGCTTCAAAACTTTGTACACGTAGATGCCAAAGCTTTCTTTGTTTCTCCTCCTTCGCTTCTTCTTGCCGTCGACCGGAGCGGTCTTGGCTACTGACTTCTTCGCGCCTTTGGTTGCTGTCATGATGATGTGTGGACTTCTGTCTCGGCGCCGGTTTATATCCTGAAAAATTATGCAAATTAGCATAGTTCCGTACGCGAACGATAGCTGGTTTCTCTCACTTCACAATTCTCTCGTTTGTTGTAAATATTTTGGTGGTCCTGAAAAGGACCTGGTTTTTTTTAACTTAGGCTGACTTTTTTGAAGCGGTCTTCTTAGGCAATAGTACTGCCTGGATGTTTGGAAGAACACCACCTTGAGCAATTGTGACGCCTCCGAGAAGTTTGTTCAACTCTTCGTCGTTGCGAATAGCTAGTTGCAAATGGCGAGGAATGATCCTGCTTTTCTTGTTGTCACGAGCAGCGTTACCGGCAAGCTCGAGCACTTCTGCGCTCAAGTACTCGAGAACGGCAGCCAGATAAACTGGAGCACCAGCTCCGACTCTTTGGCTGTAGTTGCCGGTGCGCAACAGGCGGTGCACGCGACCGACTGGAAACTGCAGTCCTGCACGGGAAGACCTGCTCTTCGGCTTAGATTTGAGTTTTGATCCTTTACCACGTCCTGACATTTTGTTGTTCGAATGATTGTGATGATAGCTTGCACAGCTCAATATACAACTCATACCTAACCGCGTCGAACAAAAAACTAATTTGCATATGTCATAGCTAATGCTTAATCTTGTCAAAAGTGTTGTAAAACTTTTATATTGAATTAGGTGGTCCTAAAAAGGACCGGGTTTGCTAAAAGCGATTAGCCACCGAAGCCGTACAAGGTTCTTCCTTGACGCTTGAGTGCGTACACGACGTCGAGTGCTGTGACGGTCTTGCGCTTGGCGTGCTCTGTGTATGTTACTGCATCGCGAATAACATTTTCCAAGAAAACTTTCATGACGCCTCTCGTTTCTTCGTAAATCAGTCCCGAGATTCGCTTAACTCCGCCTCGGCGAGCCAAACGGCGGATTGCCGGCTTCGTGATGCCTTGGATGTTATCGCGAAGTACTTTGCGATGGCGCTTAGCACCTCCCTTTCCCAAGCCTTTACCTCCTTTGCCGCGTCCAGACATGTTGTTGAATATACTTATTTCGTCAGTGCGTCGAGTTTATATACAAGCTGTTACGGACGCGTACGGTAACTACTAACTAATTTGCATACTCAAAAAAGTCTCTTAACTTACGTTCGGTTAAGTTTTTCTCACTGTCAAGGTTTTAAGGTGGCCCTGAAAAGGACCGGTTTTAGCTAACGCTTAAGCTCTTTCGCCACGCATTCTCCTGGCGAGCTGGATGTCTTTGGGCATGATTGTCACACGCTTGGCGTGGATCGCGCAAAGGTTAGTATCTTCGAACAAACCAACGAGGTACGCCTCGCTTGCTTCTTGCAAAGCCATAACGGCACTGCTTTGGAACCTCAAGTCAGTTTTGAAGTCTTGAGCTATTTCGCGTACCAGACGCTGGAAAGGCAACTTGCGCAAAAGAAGCTCAGTTGACTTCTGGTAGCGTCTGATTTCTCTCAGAGCAACTGTGCCGGGCCTGTAGCGATGAGGCTTCTTCACACCTCCGGTAGCGGGTGCGCTCTTGCGAGCGGCCTTGGTGGCGAGCTGTTTCCTTGGAGCCTTGCCTCCGGTTGACTTACGAGCGGTTTGCTTGGTACGAGCCATTTTGATGATAAAACTGTTTGTTGCAAGACAGTTTATATACTGTTCGCATAGACACGGACGCGAGCGATTCCGCTGTGTAGTCTAATTTGCATATTTTCAACTTAGCATTGTTTTATGCATTTTGAGTTACGTTATATTTTGTTTGAGTGGTCCTGAAAAGGACCTTGGGTAAAAGAACAACTTATTTTTTACAGCTCTTCTTCTTGGATGCTTTTTTGGCTGCCGGCTTCTTCTTGGTTACTTTCTTCTTCTTGCTTGCAGCTTTTTTAGATGCTGCCTTCTTAGGAGCGCACTTTTTAGCAGGTCGCTTTTTGGCTGCTGGTTTTTTTGCAGCCTTCTTGGGAGCACACTTCTTTTTTGGTTTTTTAGCTGGGGCCTTCTTTGCTGCTGGCTTTTTAGCTACTTTCTTTGTCCTCTTCTTGGGCCCAGCAGCTGGCATTGGAGCAAGCTTGAACGAGCCAGAAGCGCCTTTTCCAGTTGTCTGGAGAAAAGCACCTTTGGTCACGCCGCTGGTAAGTGCTCTCTTCAAGTGAGAATTGGAAGCTGTGAGGTCAAGCTTGTAGGTGTCCGCGATATACTTTTGTATCTTCTGGCGGGATGTACCTTTTCGTTCCTTCATTGCTCCAAGGGCAGAGCTAATCATTTCCCTGTAAGTAGGGTGCTCTGCCTTCTTGGCGCTTGGTCTCTTGGAAGACCTGGCTGGCGCTGGTACTGCTGCTACTGCTGTGGTAGACATGATGAATGAATATTAAAGCGACCAAAACGATACTTGCAAGAGTTACTGACTGTGACGAATTGACTGTTGAGCAGTTATGCTTTGCAAGGTACCTTTTACTTCTTAATATAAGCATTAGCATGTTTGTTTAAGACATATATGCTTATAAAAACTTAGTTGTCTTATTAAGAATGTTGAAAAAGTTCCAGCAAGAAAGAAACCATATTTAACTTGTTCTAAAAGTAATTTTTTTAAAGCATTAGTTTGAAAAGTCCAGAAATAACAGCCTGTATCTTACAGCACACCTCTAAATACATTAAGAAAAACATAAATGAAACAAAACATGTTAACACACTCCCGACTGAGTTTTCCTTTGCCGCTCACCTAAAGTAATAAAGTTTTAACAAAGCACAAGGTTTTTTTTTACCTTAAACAAAATTTCATTATATCGATTTCATGGAGTTTTGTTAATCGTAAGTTCTATCAAGTATGTTCAAGTTAATTACAGTTTAAACTAATGTGTAAAAAGTAATTCCAAAAGAATAAAAGTGTTCATTTTTTTTAGCTTTACTGCTTATGATTACTCATAAGCAATGTACTCAAAACTTTTATTAAACAGACAACTAGATAGCTTTGTTGTTGCACATACTAGTAACTTACCTTACAACAATGTTTTCCAAACAACCTTTCAAAAACGTGCTGTACAGTAACTATGATGATACTTGTTTAAAGTTGTAAACTACATTTAAACACAAACTTTATTTTTCAGTGTGTATGAAAAACTAGTTTAAAAGATAAGTAGTTTAACATTCAATTAGTGTTTCAAACAACTGATTGAAGCTGTTATACAGTTTAAAAAATAACTGATGCAATTTTGCTCGTTAAACTTAAACCTTGATCAAACTAAGAACTTTAACTTTGCAGATTTCAACCGAATAAAGTGTGCTGATAAAAGTGAACAAATGGATTTGGTTGTAAATTTTCCAAACAAAATAAAGTTAATTAAATTCAAAGAAGTAAATAAGTCGAAAAAGCTTATGAACACTAGCACTAAATTTGAACTTAAACAAAAGCTGATACCTTTTGGATGAAAAATTTTACGTAAAAAAAGAGGTTGGTTTATTTTTTAAGCAGCATTATATACAAAATAAAATCGAGTAAGAAAATCTAAATGAAAAAGTTTAGAAATAAGATTGACAAACTTAGTGTTTGAATAAAGCTTTGTTTACAATCAGCACTCATAACCTTTCAATCTATCTTTGAAACTTTTTAACTGGAAAATAATGCAAGTAAGTTTTTTTTTCAAACTTTGTTTTGTCACTTCTCATAAAGTTTTAAAGTCAGTCGAAACAACATAGAACAACTTACTACTTTCTTGAAACATATTTTGAAACAACAACAGTACTGTCTTTTAAAGTTTACGATTGAAGTGCTTACCAAGTTAAACATGTGTTTTAACTGCTTTACTGCTAATAGTGATTTCTTAGTTTACTCAACCTAGATTAATCATAATGTTCTGTACCATTGATTTCATTGACTAAATGTTTGCTTTTCAAAATTCGTAACTAGTTATCTCTAGCTTACTGTTAATGTAGTTAAAAACACAGCTTAGGATAAGTTACATTTTATTCTCGGATGTCGTTAAGAACATAGCTGTTGTAGCAATAACATATAAACTTGAAACAAAGTAACTGTTATCTTATTCAATTATAGACCATATAAAACAAAGTATTTGCTTGATTCAAAGTTTTACATTGTTGTTTGCCTATTATGGAACTTGTACCATCACATAATAAGCTGTAAAAAAATGAAGGCTAAAAAAAGTTTTGGTTTCGCTTTGTCCAGTTTTTTCTTCTTCTTTAGATTTATAAAAACTACACAGCTTAAAGCAACAAGTTACAGTAATTTCAGTTTACTTATGTATAGCGTACATAAGGGTAACAAACAAGTGGTAACAAGTTTTTTACTTCTTTTCTTTGTACCATGTTTTAGCTAATCAATTGGTTTATTTCATATGCTTGACAAGATTAGAAAGCTTAAATCAAGTAAGTAGATGTAAGCTTTGTAAAATAAAAGATTTGTTTATACAAGTTCATCATTTTATTAAGGTATTTTGTTTTGTAAATTGTGTACTTGTTAATAGTGTTCTCTTTCTTTTGAACAATCGATGTTGTTTACATTTATGTGTTACACCAGTTTTGAATTGTTAAGCATGTTTCAGTTGTAGTTTAATTGTAATTGAACAGCATTTTTTAAGGACACTAAACATTGTTTGTTATTAACAGTTTAAAACGTTTTCAGTTAATAAGTCAAAGTTTTATTTTTATTTCTGTTTAAGCGTACTATTTTCATTGAAAAATACAAATAGTTTTTACAGTGACGTAGGCACAGTATTTTTTTAATAAACTAAAAAACAAATGAAATATTGAATTAAAAAATGTCCACAAAGTTAATGAGAATAAGTTTTATTTGGAAAAGAAAGTTAAAAGGAAAAAAGCCACGAAAAAGACACTCAAGTTAGTTAAAGCTTTTCACTAAGCATTCGATAATAGTAAGCAATAAAGTAAGGATTAGAGCAGTTATCTAGCTAGAGTTCCCTTCTTAACAGTTGCATAAAAAAAGTATAGTAGAGAAATTTGGCAAGCTAGGTATTTAATAAATAATGGGCTTTATAATTTGGAAGGAAATATGTTTTTGATTCTTTATCACCACAAAGTTGATTAAGTATGTTTATTTGTGTTGTTGAGTTTAGTAGTCATTAGTAGCTTGTGTAATTAATTGGTGATCCACCTAATCTTTAGATTTAAAAAGTACATAGCTTAAAACAAACAAGTATCGTCGTTTTGAGTTGTCTCATACATAGTTTAAAAAAGAGTTACAAAAAATTGTAACAAGCTGTTCTTTTTTACCGTGGAATCATTTTGTAATTTGTCATAGCCACAGAAAAAATGAGTTCAACAAAACAAGTATGAGCTTTGTAAGCAGAAAGATTATTTCAATTGTATGTTTGTTTTAAACAATCACTGTTGTCTACATTAGTTTGACTGTTCAACTTTTAAACAGTTTTTTATTGTTTCATTTGCATTCTGATAAATAAAACTAATACTTATTTGACAATCAGACCTTAAACAAATATCATTGAGCATTTTTAGTATCAACGCAAAGTAAATTTTTCTTCTCATTTAATATAATGTCTTATTTAAGCATAAATTTTTAGTTAGTGACAGATTGATTTTTTTATTAAACTAACAACAAATATGTATTGAGTGTTTGAAAAACAAGTTTACAAAGTAAAATGAACTAGAATAAGTTTTGTTTAAACAATAAGTTAAACAAGAAAATTCCCATTAAAAAACATTTTTACCTAACATTTAAATACTAGTGAAGCAGAAAAACTTATTCTACATTATCAAAAGTAGTTTAAAATGTCAAGTAGAACTACAAAAACTGAAGTAAGTGTAACTAACTAGTAGAAATAAAAACAGAGAAATTCAGTTTTAGAAAGTTTATTTAGAAGTTATTGAAATACACTAACTGTTACTTTTTACCAACACGCACAATGTAGATATAAATTTGTACATTTTTTGTCGCTTAGTTTAAGCTTGTTTGACACTGTTTACTCGACATTAGTAGCTGCTTAAATCAACTGGTGGTCCTGATTACTTTAGATATGTAGAAACATAACTTTCAACAAACTACTAGAGTTGTTAAAGGTCAGTAAGTTGTCTCATATCTAGTTAAAACAAGTACCTTTTACTTTGAAAACTAGAATAATAAATTACTTAAAAAAGTACAAGCAGCTACTTTTTTGTGTTTTACCAAGTTTCAACCAATGAGCTGGTTTGTTTTGTGTGTTTATGTTTTGAATTGAAAATGTTTCTTGAATATGCTAAACAGAAGTTAGCTTTGAAAGAAGGAATATGTTGTTTTACTTGAAAACACATCTGTAATTTTTTGTTTTGAACAACCATTTTTGTATTCATTTATGTATTCGTAACTTTTTAAAACGTGTTACATGGCTTCAATTGCAGTTAAGTTGATAAGAAGAACTCGTTTAAAAAGTTAAAGCTCGGTTGTGTTACTAATAATCAACAACAACTTAAAATAAAGTTACAACTAAGTTTTTGCATGTTATAAGTGATATACATTTTTGTTTAAAAAGATGATACTTTTTTGTAAGCACTTATTTATTGAATGTTTCAACAGAACTTCAGCAAATGAATAAAAACAAGTGTTTTGTACAAAAAGTATTCAGATGAAAAATCTTACGGACAACAAAATCAAGTTAGTTAAACATCTTTTACAAACCATTTGATTACAAGCACTACTACTGTTTTTAGACTAATGCAATGCTTTTTCTACAATATAACGAGTTACAAGTTTATAAAGTATTTGAAACAAAAAAAAAGTGTGTTCATTCAAGTATATGAGTTTTTAATTTACACAAATAAGAATTTATTTGTACTAAGCTTATATTCTTGTACTTTAAGTAAACATGAACAGCTGGTTCTATTCAAATGGTGGTCCTAAAAAGGACCGGTTGTTTAGCGTTTATTTTGAGCTGGTGTATTTGGTAACAGCTTTAGTTCCTTCTGAAACTGCGTGCTTTGACAACTCGCCGGGGAGCAAGAGCCTGACAGCAGTTTGAATTTCGCGGCTGCTAACAGTTGACCTCTTGTTGTAATGAGCCAAACGTGAAGCCTCTGCTGCAATGCGCTCGAAGATGTCGTTGACAAATGAGTTCATGATTCCCATTGCCTTGCTGGAAATTCCGGTGTCGGGGTGCACTTGCTTCAAAACTTTGTACACGTAGATGCCAAAGCTTTCTTTGTTTCTCCTCCTTCGCTTCTTCTTGCCGTCGACCGGAGCGGTCTTGGCTACTGACTTCTTCGCGCCTTTGGTTGCTGTCATGATGATGTGTGGACTTCTGTCTCGGCGCCGGTTTATATCCTGAAAAATTATGCAAATTAGCATAGTTCCGTACGCGAACGATAGCTGGTTTCTCTCACTTCACAATTCTCTCGTTTGTTGTAAATATTTTGGTGGTCCTGAAAAGGACCTGGTTTTTTTTAACTTAGGCTGACTTTTTTGAAGCGGTCTTCTTAGGCAATAGTACTGCCTGGATGTTTGGAAGAACACCACCTTGAGCAATTGTGACGCCTCCGAGAAGTTTGTTCAACTCTTCGTCGTTGCGAATAGCTAGTTGCAAATGGCGAGGAATGATCCTGCTTTTCTTGTTGTCACGAGCAGCGTTACCGGCAAGCTCGAGCACTTCTGCGCTCAAGTACTCGAGAACGGCAGCCAGATAAACTGGAGCACCAGCTCCGACTCTTTGGCTGTAGTTGCCGGTGCGCAACAGGCGGTGCACGCGACCGACTGGAAACTGCAGTCCTGCACGGGAAGACCTGCTCTTCGGCTTAGATTTGAGTTTTGATCCTTTACCACGTCCTGACATTTTGTTGTTCGAATGATTGTGATGATAGCTTGCACAGCTCAATATACAACTCATACCTAACCGCGTCGAACAAAAAACTAATTTGCATATGTCATAGCTAATGCTTAATCTTGTCAAAAGTGTTGTAAAACTTTTATATTGAATTAGGTGGTCCTAAAAAGGACCGGGTTTGCTAAAAGCGATTAGCCACTGAAGCCGTACAAGGTTCTTCCTTGACGCTTGAGTGCGTACACGACGTCGAGTGCTGTGACGGTCTTGCGCTTGGCGTGCTCTGTGTATGTTACTGCATCGCGAATAACATTTTCCAAGAAAACTTTCATGACGCCTCTCGTTTCTTCGTAAATCAGTCCCGAGATTCGCTTAACTCCGCCTCGGCGAGCCAAACGGCGGATTGCCGGCTTCGTGATGCCTTGGATGTTATCGCGAAGTACTTTGCGATGGCGCTTAGCACCTCCCTTTCCCAAGCCTTTACCTCCTTTGCCGCGTCCAGACATGTTGTTGAATATACTTATTTCGTCAGTGCGTCGAGTTTATATACAAGCTGTTACGGACGCGTACGGTAACTACTAACTAATTTGCATACTCAAAAAAGTCTCTTAACTTACGTTCGGTTAAGTTTTTCTCACTGTCAAGGTTTTAAGGTGGCCCTGAAAAGGACCGGTTTTAGCTAACGCTTAAGCTCTTTCGCCACGCATTCTCCTGGCGAGCTGGATGTCTTTGGGCATGATTGTCACACGCTTGGCGTGGATCGCGCAAAGGTTAGTATCTTCGAACAAACCAACGAGGTACGCCTCGCTTGCTTCTTGCAAAGCCATAACGGCACTGCTTTGGAACCTCAAGTCAGTTTTGAAGTCTTGAGCTATTTCGCGTACCAGACGCTGGAAAGGCAACTTGCGCAAAAGAAGCTCAGTTGACTTCTGGTAGCGTCTGATTTCTCTCAGAGCAACTGTGCCGGGCCTGTAGCGATGAGGCTTCTTCACACCTCCGGTAGCGGGTGCGCTCTTGCGAGCGGCCTTGGTGGCGAGCTGTTTCCTTGGAGCCTTGCCTCCGGTTGACTTACGAGCGGTTTGCTTGGTACGAGCCATTTTGATGATAAAACTGTTTGTTGCAAGACAGTTTATATACTGTTCGCATAGACACGGACGCGAGCGATTCCGCTGTGTAGTCTAATTTGCATATTTTCAACTTAGCATTGTTTTATGCATTTTGAGTTACGTTATATTTTGTTTGAGTGGTCCTGAAAAGGACCTTGGGTAAAAGAACAACTTATTTTTTACAGCTCTTCTTCTTGGATGCTTTTTTGGCTGCCGGCTTCTTCTTGGTTACTTTCTTCTTCTTGCTTGCAGCTTTTTTAGATGCTGCCTTCTTAGGAGCGCACTTTTTAGCAGGTCGCTTTTTGGCTGCTGGTTTTTTTGCAGCCTTCTTGGGAGCACACTTCTTTTTTGGTTTTTTAGCTGGGGCCTTCTTTGCTGCTGGCTTTTTAGCTACTTTCTTTGTCCTCTTCTTGGGCCCAGCAGCTGGCATTGGAGCAAGCTTGAACGAGCCAGAAGCGCCTTTTCCAGTTGTCTGGAGAAAAGCACCTTTGGTCACGCCGCTGGTAAGTGCTCTCTTCAAGTGAGAATTGGAAGCTGTGAGGTCAAGCTTGTAGGTGTCCGCGATATACTTTTGTATCTTCTGGCGGGATGTACCTTTTCGTTCCTTCATTGCTCCAAGGGCAGAGCTAATCATTTCCCTGTAAGTAGGGTGCTCTGCCTTCTTGGCGCTTGGTCTCTTGGAAGACCTGGCTGGCGCTGGTACTGCTGCTACTGCTGTGGTAGACATGATGAATGAATATTAAAGCGACCAAAACGATACTTGCAAGAGTTACTGACTGTGACGAATTGACTGTTGAGCAGTTATGCTTTGCAAGGTACCTTTTACTTCTTAATATAAGCATTAGCATGTTTGTTTAAGACATATATGCTTATAAAAACTTAGTTGTCTTATTAAGAATGTTGAAAAAGTTCCAGTAAGAAAGAAACCATATTTAACTTGTTCTAAAAGTAATTTTTTTAAAGCATTAGTTTGAAAAGTCCAGAAATAACAGCCTGTATCTTACAGCACACCTCTAAATACATTAAGAAAAACATAAATGAAACAAAACATGTTAACACACTCCCGACTGAGTTTTCCTTTGCCGCTCACCTAAAGTAATAAAGTTTTAACAAAGCACAAGGTTTTTTTTTACCTTAAACAAAATTTCATTATATCGATTTCATGGAGTTTTGTTAATCGTAAGTTCTATCAAGTATGTTCAAGTTAATTACAGTTTAAACTAATGTGTAAAAAGTAATTCCAAAAGAATAAAAGTGTTCATTTTTTTTAGCTTTACTGCTTATGATTACTCATAAGCAATGTACTCAAAACTTTTATTAAACAGACAACTAGATAGCTTTGTTGTTGCACATACTAGTAACTTACCTTACAACAATGTTTTCCAAACAACCTTTCAAAAACGTGCTGTACAGTAACTATGATGATACTTGTTTAAAGTTGTAAACTACATTTAAACACAAACTTTATTTTTCAGTGTGTATGAAAAACTAGTTTAAAAGATAAGTAGTTTAACATTCAATTAGTGTTTCAAACAACTGATTGAAGCTGTTATACAGTTTAAAAAATAACTGATGCAATTTTGCTCGTTAAACTTAAACCTTGATCAAACTAAGAACTTTAACTTTGCAGATTTCAACCGAATAAAGTGTGCTGATAAAAGTGAACAAATGGATTTGGTTGTAAATTTTCCAAACAAAATAAAGTTAATTAAATTCAAAGAAGTAAATAAGTCGAAAAAGCTTATGAACACTAGCACTAAATTTGAACTTAAACAAAAGCTGATACCTTTTGGATGAAAAATTTTACGTAAAAAAAGAGGTTGGTTTATTTTTTAAGCAGCATTATATACAAAATAAAATCGAGTAAGAAAATCTAAATGAAAAAGTTTAGAAATAAGATTGACAAACTTAGTGTTTGAATAAAGCTTTGTTTACAATCAGCACTCATAACCTTTCAATCTATCTTTGAAACTTTTTAACTGGAAAATAATGCAAGTAAGTTTTTTTTTCAAACTTTGTTTTGTCACTTCTCATAAAGTTTTAAAGTCAGTCGAAACAACATAGAACAACTTACTACTTTCTTGAAACATATTTTGAAACAACAACAGTACTGTCTTTTAAAGTTTACGATTGAAGTGCTTACCAAGTTAAACATGTGTTTTAACTGCTTTACTGCTAATAGTGATTTCTTAGTTTACTCAACCTAGATTAATCATAATGTTCTGTACCATTGATTTCATTGACTAAATGTTTGCTTTTCAAAATTCGTAACTAGTTATCTCTAGCTTACTGTTAATGTAGTTAAAAACACAGCTTAGGATAAGTTACATTTTATTCTCGGATGTCGTTAAGAACATAGCTGTTGTAGCAATAACATATAAACTTGAAACAAAGTAACTGTTATCTTATTCAATTATAGACCATATAAAACAAAGTATTTGCTTGATTCAAAGTTTTACATTGTTGTTTGCCTATTATGGAACTTGTACCATCACATAATAAGCTGTAAAAAAATGAAGGCTAAAAAAAGTTTTGGTTTCGCTTTGTCCAGTTTTTTCTTCTTCTTTAGATTTATAAAAACTACACAGCTTAAAGCAACAAGTTACAGTAATTTCAGTTTACTTATGTATAGCGTACATAAGGGTAACAAACAAGTGGTAACAAGTTTTTTACTTCTTTTCTTTGTACCATGTTTTAGCTAATCAATTGGTTTATTTCATATGCTTGACAAGATTAGAAAGCTTAAATCAAGTAAGTAGATGTAAGCTTTGTAAAATAAAAGATTTGTTTATACAAGTTCATCATTTTATTAAGGTATTTTGTTTTGTAAATTGTGTACTTGTTAATAGTGTTCTCTTTCTTTTGAACAATCGATGTTGTTTACATTTATGTGTTACACCAGTTTTGAATTGTTAAGCATGTTTCAGTTGTAGTTTAATTGTAATTGAACAGCATTTTTTAAGGACACTAAACATTGTTTGTTATTAACAGTTTAAAACGTTTTCAGTTAATAAGTCAAAGTTTTATTTTTATTTCTGTTTAAGCGTACTATTTTCATTGAAAAATACAAATAGTTTTTACAGTGACGTAGGCACAGTATTTTTTTAATAAACTAAAAAACAAATGAAATATTGAATTAAAAAATGTCCACAAAGTTAATGAGAATAAGTTTTATTTGGAAAAGAAAGTTAAAAGGAAAAAAGCCACGAAAAAGACACTCAAGTTAGTTAAAGCTTTTCACTAAGCATTCGATAATAGTAAGCAATAAAGTAAGGATTAGAGCAGTTATCTAGCTAGAGTTCCCTTCTTAACAGTTGCATAAAAAAAGTATAGTAGAGAAATTTGGCAAGCTAGGTATTTAATAAATAATGGGCTTTATAATTTGGAAGGAAATATGTTTTTGATTCTTTATCACCACAAAGTTGATTAAGTATGTTTATTTGTGTTGTTGAGTTTAGTAGTCATTAGTAGCTTGTGTAATTAATTGGTGATCCACCTAATCTTTAGATTTAAAAAGTACATAGCTTAAAACAAACAAGTATCGTCGTTTTGAGTTGTCTCATACATAGTTTAAAAAAGAGTTACAAAAAATTGTAACAAGCTGTTCTTTTTTACCGTGGAATCATTTTGTAATTTGTCATAGCCACAGAAAAAATGAGTTCAACAAAACAAGTATGAGCTTTGTAAGCAGAAAGATTATTTCAATTGTATGTTTGTTTTAAACAATCACTGTTGTCTACATTAGTTTGACTGTTCAACTTTTAAACAGTTTTTTATTGTTTCATTTGCATTCTGATAAATAAAACTAATACTTATTTGACAATCAGACCTTAAACAAATATCATTGAGCATTTTTAGTATCAACGCAAAGTAAATTTTTCTTCTCATTTAATATAATGTCTTATTTAAGCATAAATTTTTAGTTAGTGACAGATTGATTTTTTTATTAAACTAACAACAAATATGTATTGAGTGTTTGAAAAACAAGTTTACAAAGTAAAATGAACTAGAATAAGTTTTGTTTAAACAATAAGTTAAACAAGAAAATTCCCATTAAAAAACATTTTTACCTAACATTTAAATACTAGTGAAGCAGAAAAACTTATTCTACATTATCAAAAGTAGTTTAAAATGTCAAGTAGAACTACAAAAACTGAAGTAAGTGTAACTAACTAGTAGAAATAAAAACAGAGAAATTCAGTTTTAGAAAGTTTATTTAGAAGTTATTGAAATACACTAACTGTTACTTTTTACCAACACGCACAATGTAGATATAAATTTGTACATTTTTTGTCGCTTAGTTTAAGCTTGTTTGACACTGTTTACTCGACATTAGTAGCTGCTTAAATCAACTGGTGGTCCTGATTACTTTAGATATGTAGAAACATAACTTTCAACAAACTACTAGAGTTGTTAAAGGTCAGTAAGTTGTCTCATATCTAGTTAAAACAAGTACCTTTTACTTTGAAAACTAGAATAATAAATTACTTAAAAAAGTACAAGCAGCTACTTTTTTGTGTTTTACCAAGTTTCAACCAATGAGCTGGTTTGTTTTGTGTGTTTATGTTTTGAATTGAAAATGTTTCTTGAATATGCTAAACAGAAGTTAGCTTTGAAAGAAGGAATATGTTGTTTTACTTGAAAACACATCTGTAATTTTTTGTTTTGAACAACCATTTTTGTATTCATTTATGTATTCGTAACTTTTTAAAACGTGTTACATGGCTTCAATTGCAGTTAAGTTGATAAGAAGAACTCGTTTAAAAAGTTAAAGCTCGGTTGTGTTACTAATAATCAACAACAACTTAAAATAAAGTTACAACTAAGTTTTTGCATGTTATAAGTGATATACATTTTTGTTTAAAAAGATGATACTTTTTTGTAAGCACTTATTTATTGAATGTTTCAACAGAACTTCAGCAAATGAATAAAAACAAGTGTTTTGTACAAAAAGTATTCAGATGAAAAATCTTACGGACAACAAAATCAAGTTAGTTAAACATCTTTTACAAACCATTTGATTACAAGCACTACTACTGTTTTTAGACTAATGCAATGCTTTTTCTACAATATAACGAGTTACAAGTTTATAAAGTATTTGAAACAAAAAAAAAGTGTGTTCATTCAAGTATATGAGTTTTTAATTTACACAAATAAGAATTTATTTGTACTAAGCTTATATTCTTGTACTTTAAGTAAACATGAACAGCTGGTTCTATTCAAATGGTGGTCCTAAAAAGGACCGGTTGTTTAGCGTTTATTTTGAGCTGGTGTATTTGGTAACAGCTTTAGTTCCTTCTGAAACTGCGTGCTTTGACAACTCGCCGGGGAGCAAGAGCCTGACAGCAGTTTGAATTTCGCGGCTGCTAACAGTTGACCTCTTGTTGTAATGAGCCAAACGTGAAGCCTCTGCTGCAATGCGCTCGAAGATGTCGTTGACAAATGAGTTCATGATTCCCATTGCCTTGCTGGAAATTCCGGTGTCGGGGTGCACTTGCTTCAAAACTTTGTACACGTAGATGCCAAAGCTTTCTTTGTTTCTCCTCCTTCGCTTCTTCTTGCCGTCGACCGGAGCGGTCTTGGCTACTGACTTCTTCGCGCCTTTGGTTGCTGTCATGATGATGTGTGGACTTCTGTCTCGGCGCCGGTTTATATCCTGAAAAATTATGCAAATTAGCATAGTTCCGTACGCGAACGATAGCTGGTTTCTCTCACTTCACAATTCTCTCGTTTGTTGTAAATATTTTGGTGGTCCTGAAAAGGACCTGGTTTTTTTTAACTTAGGCTGACTTTTTTGAAGCGGTCTTCTTAGGCAATAGTACTGCCTGGATGTTTGGAAGAACACCACCTTGAGCAATTGTGACGCCTCCGAGAAGTTTGTTCAACTCTTCGTCGTTGCGAATAGCTAGTTGCAAATGGCGAGGAATGATCCTGCTTTTCTTGTTGTCACGAGCAGCGTTACCGGCAAGCTCGAGCACTTCTGCGCTCAAGTACTCGAGAACGGCAGCCAGATAAACTGGAGCACCAGCTCCGACTCTTTGGCTGTAGTTGCCGGTGCGCAACAGGCGGTGCACGCGACCGACTGGAAACTGCAGTCCTGCACGGGAAGACCTGCTCTTCGGCTTAGATTTGAGTTTTGATCCTTTACCACGTCCTGACATTTTGTTGTTCGAATGATTGTGATGATAGCTTGCACAGCTCAATATACAACTCATACCTAACCGCGTCGAACAAAAAACTAATTTGCATATGTCATAGCTAATGCTTAATCTTGTCAAAAGTGTTGTAAAACTTTTATATTGAATTAGGTGGTCCTAAAAAGGACCGGGTTTGCTAAAAGCGATTAGCCACCGAAGCCGTACAAGGTTCTTCCTTGACGCTTGAGTGCGTACACGACGTCGAGTGCTGTGACGGTCTTGCGCTTGGCGTGCTCTGTGTATGTTACTGCATCGCGAATAACATTTTCCAAGAAAACTTTCATGACGCCTCTCGTTTCTTCGTAAATCAGTCCCGAGATTCGCTTAACTCCGCCTCGGCGAGCCAAACGGCGGATTGCCGGCTTCGTGATGCCTTGGATGTTATCGCGAAGTACTTTGCGATGGCGCTTAGCACCTCCCTTTCCCAAGCCTTTACCTCCTTTGCCGCGTCCAGACATGTTGTTGAATATACTTATTTCGTCAGTGCGTCGAGTTTATATACAAGCTGTTACGGACGCGTACGGTAACTACTAACTAATTTGCATACTCAAAAAAGTCTCTTAACTTACGTTCGGTTAAGTTTTTCTCACTGTCAAGGTTTTAAGGTGGCCCTGAAAAGGACCGGTTTTAGCTAACGCTTAAGCTCTTTCGCCACGCATTCTCCTGGCGAGCTGGATGTCTTTGGGCATGATTGTCACACGCTTGGCGTGGATCGCGCAAAGGTTAGTATCTTCGAACAAACCAACGAGGTACGCCTCGCTTGCTTCTTGCAAAGCCATAACGGCACTGCTTTGGAACCTCAAGTCAGTTTTGAAGTCTTGAGCTATTTCGCGTACCAGACGCTGGAAAGGCAACTTGCGCAAAAGAAGCTCAGTTGACTTCTGGTAGCGTCTGATTTCTCTCAGAGCAACTGTGCCGGGCCTGTAGCGATGAGGCTTCTTCACACCTCCGGTAGCGGGTGCGCTCTTGCGAGCGGCCTTGGTGGCGAGCTGTTTCCTTGGAGCCTTGCCTCCGTTTGACTTACGAGCGGTTTGCTTGGTACGAGCCATTTTGATGATAAAACTGTTTGTTGCAAGACAGTTTATATACTGTTCGCATAGACACGGACGCGAGCGATTCCGCTGTGTAGTCTAATTTGCATATTTTCAACTTAGCATTGTTTTATGCATTTTGAGTTACGTTATATTTTGTTTGAGTGGTCCTGAAAAGGACCTTGGGTAAAAGAACAACTTATTTTTTACAGCTCTTCTTCTTGGATGCTTTTTTGGCTGCCGGCTTCTTCTTGGTTACTTTCTTCTTCTTGCTTGCAGCTTTTTTAGATGCTGCCTTCTTAGGAGCGCACTTTTTAGCAGGTC